>NC_067407.1:115473067-115773153 GCF_009764475.1 Pristis pectinata
GGCAGCCTGGCTTAAGGATGAATAATTCAATACCTCCTGTTGTGTGCCTCTGCTGAAGTTGAATTCCAGCCCCACTGTGTCAGCAGGATTTTATATCGCAATAAATTTGAAAACAATTTGGTTCATGTGAACTTTGTGGTTAACGTAAACTAAAATGTTTTCCTAACTGAACTGAAATAATAAGAAACAGACTCGTCGGGGGCTGCCAGATTTGGAATCTTATGTCTCACAAACATTTATTACTCTCTTTGTTTCCTGGTGTTAAAATCCCTGTAGGTCTGTGAAAAACCTGAAAATGAACCTGGCGTTTGCGGTTGACCTAAGCATGCGGTATTCTGGAACAGACAGATTGCACGTAGGCCTTCAGAAAAGTCTACCACATCCAATTGAGATTGAATTCAATTTCTCAGAATAAAATTATACCTCTGTAACTTTTTCCAAAGTTCAATGTCACAATCAAAGTCTTACTCAACAATCTTCCAGCCAGGAGGTATTGGCCCTGAATCTGTAGATCACCATGTTGTGGGCATTTGCCAAGTGATGAAAACATACTTTTTCACAGAACAGTTCTACATTTATGGAATTCTCATAATACATCTAAACTAAGGTAACTCTCCTTGAAAGTAAATGTTTTCTAATATCTTATTTTGCAAATGGAGATAGTGCATGTATTCCCAAATGAAGTATCATCATTGGGACAAATCATGAACAGGATACCGTAGACATACATGGCACCAGATTTGTCAAACGTCTACAAGGGACGGAATGTGCCCCATTAATAACTACAATGCACTGAACAATGCTCCTGAGTAGTGATTGAATCATAGGAATTTACAACACAGAAAAAGACTATTTGGCTCATCATGTCCACAATGTTTATTCCCACTTCCCACCCTCTTTGCATTTGCCTTGTAGCTTACAGGTTCTCAGAAGTTTATCCAGGTACCTCCTTAATGTGATCTTCACTACTCTACTGCTAAAGGAAATTCTGTTCACAATGTCCAGATGTCTCATGATTTTGTACACCCCAATTAAATTTTCCCTCACTGTTTCAAACTCTGGGTGATATATAGATTTTATTTTTGAAAAAAAATTATTATATAAAACAGTAAGTGAATGATAGAACTCACCCATTCAGTTGAAATCAGGCAAGACAATTCTACAAGTGAACAATTTCCTTCTAGCTTAATAAAGCTGACAAAGATAAGCAAAGGTCAGCAATGTTTTCAAAGTAAACCCATCAACGTAATGTATAAACTATTATTTCCTGTTCATCTGCCCTGTTTTACATGGATGTAAAATGTTCACTATCTGTGGGAGATTTTGCAGGGTCATCGCAAAGCTCCATAACTGAACAATGAGAGAAATTTTATTTTAGTCAATAACCAGTCAATTTGAATCACTTCCATAGTTTGAGTGTAAAGGAGCTGACAATGTGGAACTGCAAAGAGGGTGAAGAAAATATATGAATGTCTAATTACATCTTTCTTTTCATTGTTGCAGGATATGAAGGAAAGGTTGGGAAGGTGTATTGTGGTACGAATTTCAAATGGAAGAGCACTGTAGTAATTTATATGATTTTACCTCAGGAATATATTGCCTCCAACCACATTGGACCTGGTCAAAACATCAGATATGTATAAATAATTGCAGATTGGTACACAGAGCAAAATTGTTTGAACTGAATAGTTATTCATTGGTATTGTGATGTGACTTCCCATGAACTGAATCTATTTGCTACACTGGAGACATCACACATCTTGTTTCAGTGACCTAGAACCAGGTTAAATAACACTAAAGGATTGATTGCCCCAAATAAGTCCTGCAAAAAACAGGTGCAATTTACTAGAAAAATTGGTACCAACATTTTGATGCTTTTTCCATCAGAATTCAGGTTGTCTGCAGTTAACTGAGTCTGCAGTAACCAACGTACCTTGCACAGAAAGGGATGTCATGGACCCTGCGCACTCTGGTTTCCTGCTCAGTGCTAGCTGAAGCTCTCGACAGCCCAAGACAATCTGTTGCCATAGTTTTCTAGAACTACCATAAATGAGCTAGAGGTTAAGTGCTCTTCTGCTATTCTGTCAGTGGAAAAGTCAGAAAAATTGAACAGTGTTATTACCGCATGCCTGATTTCCCTCCCTGGTACCTCCTTTGACAAAACCATTGACCAGTCTTCCTTTGACCATGCTGGCAGAGATGATGTTCCACCACTTTCCATCCATCTGCCCTTTCCTATCACTGCTTCCTGGGAATACTTGATGAAAGGTGGTGGTAATTTCCATCATTGTGATTGCCAGTCATAACTGAGCTTTTCTCTCCTTCCAGATATGTTCTCAAAATTTACTTTTGAACCAGGATGTACCACCAGGTTCTAGGTGCTCCGCAGTGCCAAAATTTGTCCTGGTGTCTAAGATGCCACCATGAAGCAGTCCCTCATGAGTGATTAAAGAAAATGGTCTTGAAACAATGGGTGGAAGTCCTGCCTTGTTTTTTTATACTGGCATAATGAGGAAAATACTGCCTTATCTGCTTTAAAAGAAAAGAACGTTCTTGTGAAGAAAAATGTGATTTGAATAAAAAATGGGTTTTCAGATGATTTACTATTTTAAAAATATTGTTTAGTACAATGATTCCCCTTCTTATGGTGAGATTACTTGTTTGAAGGCAGGATAATTTTGTATCTATATGCGACTCTGAAATGCCTTTGGTTGTTTTATCCCATGAAAAGCATTATGTAAATGCATTCTCGTTAACCAGAAGTAACAATTAGAAAAAGCATATTTTTAAAAGCTTTATTCTGGGGATGTGTGTACTGTCTATAAGCACAACACTTCTTGCCTGCCCATAGTAGCACTTGAGAAGTTGCTGATGAGCCATCTCCTTGAATTGCTGCCATCCATGTAGTGTAGATGCAGTCATTTTCATGATAGGTAGGTAGATTTCAGGATTTTGGCTATGCAATAATGAGGTCAAGGTAATGGTCTAGAAATTAGATTTCACTCACTTTTGATGCACTCAATAAGTGACATGCAGTGTCACTAACAAGCTAGTACATCCTTGCTGTAATAAATTGTTATTCTGGTTTTCTGCCATTTAAAAGCATTAGAAGTCAACATATGTATTCACAGACAGCAGCTGCTGTCCAAGCGTGCAGCTGCTGTCTCATTCGCATGTTGTCCTCTGGGACGTGGGTTAGCACTGTTATGGAGCTTACTCTGTGGCAACCGCACAGGTTGTCATGGAAATGAGGAAAAACAAGGATGGAGGAATGAGAGAGAAAGAGGGGAAATAGGGAGAGGACAGAAAATTTGTGGAGGGGGTGAAATTAAGTGGGGAACGTAGATAACTGGGTAGGGAAAGGGTTAAACAGTGCAGTGTTGTGTATCAAGATCTCCTACACTATGGAGTGCGCTAGTCAGACTTCATGCCATCTTCAGGACTGCAGATCACAGCATCTAGCAGCTAGGCACTGTGATCTTTCAGTGCTGCCCATTTTCAAAAGGATAGCACTTGTAAATTAATGAGGGAAGGTCAGTGAATATAAAATAATGTTCCAGCAGGGATCCTTTGTATGGTTTCTGACTTTCTGTGTGATGTACTTTTGTATTATTATGTGAACAATGAACGTTGTAGGTCATGATCGTTTCATCTGTAAGTCAGAAATCGGGGCCGTGCACATTGATAGCGCTATCGCAAGTCCAACAGGAAATGACATCCACGTTAGGATGAATCACAATAGGAAGTACCTGGTCCAATTTCCGGATGGGAGGGCCTTTTGTTGTAAATGAGCACAAACACTTCAATATGTGTGCAAAGTGTTTTTATGCATCACTTACATCCGTGTCAACTTTGTGTATTATATGAATGGGAATTTGATAGTGACTGTTTACCCATCCATCTGCTACATTGACTTTATAGGTGGTGGAGGTCATGGGTTTCAGTGATGAAGCAGACTGAATACACTGGGGCTAGAGATGGAGAGGGTAACATTCTGTTTTTTCCTCCTTACAGTATATGCCTCAATGTTAAACTTTGTTTGAAAACTTCCTAGGATGTGACTTGGAAAGCTTTACTCTGTAAAAGGTGTTACATAGCTACAGGTAATTGTTGAAAGAATATATTTTACGCTTTTGTTTAGCTTTGCTCTTCTGTATTTCTTAAAATAATGTCTCCTTTCCGCTGTATTCAGTAAACATCACTTAGTTTGCTTATATTTAGGTTGGATTCGAGGTAGGTGTTTCCTCTGGTTGAGGAGTCTAAAATAAGCGGTCACAGTCTCACATGATAGGCCATTTAGGCCTGAAATGAAGAGAAATATCTTCACCCAAAAGGTGGTAAATCCTTGGAAATCTCTACCCTGGAGGGGTCTGAAGGCTCAGTCATTGAAGACAATCAAAACTGAAATCAATACATTTTTGTATATTAGAGGAATTAAGGGATATGGGGATAGGACAGGAAAATGGTGTTGATGTAAAGATCAGCCTTGATCTTGTTGAATGGCAGAATAGGATTGAGGGGCTGAATGGTCTACCTCTGCTCCTTTTTCTTATGTCATTATTCATCCCAGTGATCCACTTTCCTTTCTCTCTGGGACACTTGAAATTGTCATTTTTATGTAACTTTTATTTTGCTTACATTTAACCTTGTGTTTAGTCTGAATCTATTGTCTTTTCAATGGCGATATTTCCCATATGTTGATCAGAGGCACCCAACTCTCTGTCTATTGCAGCATTATGAGCAACATCCCTAAATCTACTTGCTTTAATGGTCCCCATATTTTATTAAATTTATTTCTTTAAAAGCTATATATCTAATTCCTGCTCTCGGTCATTTCTGACTTCCACATCATGTCTTTCTGTTGTGATTTACCTCAGTTACTACCTATATATAATCTAGATTTGCTGACATTCATACTAATAATTTGCATCTGCTTGATAAGTATAATTCGATTCTCTTAAAACGAGTGCCCCTTTAGTTAAAGTATACCCTCATCCCATATTTTTCTCCAGCTTTAAGGAGGTACATTTTACACAAAGTCAAGTGGCTGTGGTTTGTGTGCTAGTATATTTTTAATGACTCAACAAAATTTAATTCATGCAGTAATGTTTAAAAATATACAACATGTACACCATGAAAGGTTTAGAATTCATCATTCATTCACCCACAGTGAAATTCATCCTTATTCATTACCACACACTGTGGTAAGCATACATCCATTTCCAGTATGGAACTCTCTAATGCTCTGGCAACTTTTGATGTAAAATCTTTCACACAGTTGTGTCTCCAAGTGTTTACCAAATGTGGTCAAAGTAGTTATGCAGCTGCTCTGCATCATCCTTGCTTGCTCTTTTACTTTTACAACCTAATTTTAAGATGAAGTGGTAACATATGTATAACAAAAATCTGCAATAAATGTAGGGATCTTAAATTTAGCAAATACTTCTCAATTTTCTCAAATGATATGAGTTCTGTACTTTAGTAAAGCTTTTAAGAATTAGTCTGGAAATTCTGTAATGCTATCTGTGCAAATGTTTATTGTTCTTATATCAAATTACTTTCTCCACCATTTGAATAGAGGGCCATAACCCAATGATCTGATAAACTCAAGGGCCTTTTCTCATTCCAGGGCTTTCCTAAAAAACTACTCTATCCTATTACACATCTGGTCAGTTCTGATCTGTGTGATGTGGTATTGCAAACTACTATCACATCTGGAAAAATGACAAGACAAAATATGGAAAGAAATCACTACATTGGAAAAACTGCTGCCTTCCATTGTCAGAATCTGAGCAACTTTTGTCTGCAACATTTTTAAGACAAAAAGAAGAAGACTAGCTCTACTAGTATATTTCTGAAATTTGATGGGTGCACAAAAATTATAAAAATACTATAAACTTGGAAATGTATTTTGTTTGTCATGAGACATTATCCACCTCCCCAATGAGTTTAGTAACATTCATTTCACAGTAAAACAATTAACATTCTACAAAAAAGTGTTCTCACTGTTTACTAACCAAATGAGTAGATGAGCAAAGTTTTTCCACTATGCTTGTAGTCTCTCATTGCCTTTGTTTGACCAATGACAATAGGCACAGATAAATTCAAAACCTAATGTGTTTTTCTACTAAATGTATCCATTATTCATAATTCATTTTGATCATAACACTTGATAATACTTACATGTGCCATCCTTTAAGTATGACTCCTTGAAATGATATGTGAATGAAAACTGCAGATAATAAGTACAGAGCAATAACTGACTTCAACAAGAAATAAAGGATTGTTCATTGAATTTCACCAAATCTTCAGCCAATTCTGAGACATTTGTCTATAAACATTGTTATGATTGCAAAGCTGTTATACTAGTCCTACGAATAGGTGAAGAGATAGTTATATAACAGAAGAAAATGAAATTAATAGCTGGAACTTAAATGGGAACTTCCAAATTTCTTTTTGTTTCAAGTTTCCTTCCCCATCCTTCTGATTGTACAAAATCGCAAAGATACTTACTGCCTCCAGTACCTAACCCAAATAGAAGATATTCATTTTCTACACTTACTTACAGTCTTACTTACTTACTTACTGCATGGTTATTTGTGCAATATTCATGCAGGTACAAAGTTGCACAATGAAGTAATGAAATTTCAGACACTTTTTGGGAGGCAAGTATTAATGACTGAGCAAGCAAATAAGAAGCTCTGGCCCTTTACATGTGCATATTATCATGGTAATCATTGGCACTGCGGGGCATTGGAAACACATGTGCTATTGCTCTCATCCTTTCCTTTCTGAATTCCCAGCTAAGGAGCAAATGTGTTTTTTGATTGGCTTTAATTTCTTCAAGACAGCTGTCTTTGTCTCGTAATGGATATGTTTTCAGCTCTCTAATGAATACCATCTTGGAGCTGGTTTTCTCTGTCCAAGTAACGCAGTTTGATGAAAAATAAGATCACATTCATTTTTGTTCATCAGACAAATGATGAATAACAGATGATATCATCCTCTACATGCTGTCCAAAATGGTGAAAGGTAGTTACTAGTTGAACCTTTGGTTTGCTTGCTTGACCAGTACTTTATGAAGTCTCCCTGTTTAATTTAACATTTAACTGATGTTTAATAAAAATGTGCTGATGGGTTTCCTAATAATGAATGTGGGAAATGCGTTCATTGTGTGATTCATATAGAAAAATTGCTTTAACGTCCATTACATAGATTTAAGGAGTGCATTATTGTTAGAATCACTCCTGGTTTGCACAACCAAGAGACTCTGAGGAAAAAGATTTACCCCATCCTTCCCCCATCCTCTCTATAAAACTTAAAAAACTAACTTGTTTTCTCATTTTACCAGTTCTAATGAAGGATCTGCAACTTGAAACATTAACTCCATTTCTCTTTCCATAGATGCTGCCTGATCAGATGAGTGTTTAAAACATTTTCGGTGTTTATTATAGGGGAAAGATTTACCTTGTCATTCAGGTACATCAATAACAGAACAATGTTTTGGTACATAGGTCTATGAGATTGTGACACACAGTGTAGAGGATGTATCCTCTTCCAGTTTGATTTGCTTTTGGTTGCTCCTGGTGATATTTGTTAGCCTTTCAATGCAAAATAATATGCAATGAGAAGCTTTCTGCACCTTCTTATTGTATCTTTAACTTCACGTGTCTGATCTAAATCCCTCTTCTATGCAGCTGGACATCCCATCTCTGGTACTACATATTTCGGGAGGTCTCCATTATTTTTCCTTTCCTAGCCCAGCAGCTTTGAACCCAATTGCTACATCCTCCCCTCCTTCATCTGTCCTCTCTAGTCAAATAGACCATATTTTTTCTCATCTGCAACATACTTGTAACAGATAAATAAGTGGAAATAAAAGCATATGCACACCATTCTTTAGTGGGTTTCTCTTGGATTGCTTGTAGGTGTACCCAGGAAATGAACAAATTCCTAGACAGCTCTGGGTGGTGGGCAAGCCTACACACAATGTCCAGCACTTGGAAAAATGCTCAGTTGTTGTCTCTTAAAAATAAATTGTAGAAGCAAAAACTCCTCAGAACTTCTCCACATCAAGTCAACACTGAAACTGGTCCCCATTGTACTTCCAGTGGAGCTAAGCAGTGTGAGTAAGAGTGGTGTGAGGACATTATCTACAGATAACTAATGAGAAAAATAACCTTGACTATAACTACACAGTTATTGTTTGCAACAGCAGAAAACTTTAGGATCAATAATCAGGAGTTGGAATTCATGCCGATTCATGCCCATGATGCCACTACAGTCCCCTACCACTATACTCTCCATTTTCCAGCCCAGGGCCTTTTAAAGACAACTTTAATAACTGTCTTGATACAAACATGCTGAAATAAAGTAACAGAGCCCAGATCAGGAATGGCACCTTGGATATGAAGTTCTGTTTAAAGCTATGCTCATTACATGGTGCCTTTTCCAGTTAAATCATGGGGGAGCTGGACTTCGATGAGGAATCTGTTAAATAAATAATGCAGTTGATGCTACTGATGATGAAATTAAGATTCAATTTTTTTTAATAAATGAAGGCTTTCAGTAGGCAACTGGCAAAAACAGGCGATTAATTGTAAGTCAGTCCCTGCAATGAAATGTGTTTGGAATATAGGTGACAAACCATTTGTAGGGCTGGACGGAAACAAGGCTGATTACAACCACATGCTTGCAGTTATCTCAGCTCATAATAAGGAGCAGAGTGAGGAATTTCAGGAAGAACAACTGCTGCGATGTCCCATTAAGTCAGTTCAGCTCTACTTGGTCAAAAATCTGCAAATATTTTGAAGGTTGAATTATTTGAAGAGTAAAATAAAGCTGAAGATTATCTCAGACAATCCTAACAGCTATTTTAACTGTTCTTAAACTGATCAGTTCTCTATTCTTTTACAGCAGAATAATTTATAATTGTTGCTCTCTGTTTTGTGTTTGTCCCCTCAATTCCCATTCAAGGATACATCAGGCAGAATGCAAGGTTAGAGGGCAGCCTTAAAGGTTAACATGAAAAATCAGGGTTTGTGGGGTTAGGGGTGGGGGGAAGGGACAAAGATAAAGAATGGAGGAAAATATGTCAGCAAAAAACTAAAGAAGAAAACACAGCAGTGGCTCATGAAAAACTACAAGGGGCAAGAAAGTGAACAAAAAGGGAAGCAAAGTAATTTCAAAAGAGAAGCAAGACATGATGAAGCTGTCCCAGAGAAGCTTTGCAAACAATATTACTCCAGTTAGTGATATTTCCTCAGAGAGTTTAAGATGGTTTCAGAAAAAAGTTATTCTGAGCAATTCCAAGAATTGAGTTTACCATTTATCTCTGTAACTTCTTCAGGCACACAATCCAGTGTGTGGAATTCTCCACCGTTCCAATTTGGATCTCTTTCCCCAAGCCTTTTACGTCATCACTGGTAGCTGTGCCATGAGCTGCCTAAATCCCATTCTCTGGAATTCTTTCCTTATATACTTCCATCTCCATCTCCCCCTCCTCCTTCAAAGAAGACCGTAAAAGCCTTGATTTTGCTTAAGTTTTTAGTCACCCTCTTGATGAATTTTTGAGTCACTTCAAATGTTTTGTTTCTTTACATTTCTGTGAAAGTCCTTGGATGTAAATGTAAGCTGTTGTTAAAAAGGCCACAATGAAACAGACAGAGGGCCATGACTGTGATGCTTTTGAAAATATTATCACGAGTGACTTCATGATGTTCAAGGCCTTGAAGGAGGTTTCAATGTCCACTTCATCACTTTGCGGAAGTAGCTTTCATTTCTTGACCACCTCGGTTTCACCATATATTCAGGTATTTCAGAGGGCCTACTTGAAAGTTTAGGTCTTTGCCAGTTACAATATCTCTATTTTCATGTTTGCATGAAGAAACGTTAATCTATAGTACAAATTAAATGTTGATCAGTACATCATCAATAAAGGTCAATAAATGAAGTCCTTTTTTAAAAATCGACTGCTCTTTTGGAATGTTTTTTTCAGTTTTTCCGCTGTTTTTCCACTGTTTCATTCCTCTCCTGGGAACCATGACCAATAAGACATTGTCATAACAGCACAGAAGGAGGCCTTTGGCCAAATGAGTCTACGTCAGCTCTTAATAGAGTAATTGAGCCGATCCCATTCTCCTGTTCTACCCCTGTAACTCTGCAAGTCTATTTCCCTCAAGATCCTAATAAAGATCCCTTAGAAATCATTCATTGTCTCCATTTCCACCATCTTCATTGGAAATGTGCTCCAGCTGTTGTAACTCTACGTAAAAAAGGTTTTTCTTCACATCAATCTCTGTATCGCATGTCCAAAACCTTGAATTAATATTCCTCATACTTCCACCATCAGTTTCAGGGAAAAGGTTTTCTTTTTCCTTTAAATAAATATATCAGAATCTTGCATAATTCTATCAAATCTTCCCACAACCTCATTCACTTCAAGATTTGATAACCAAAGGTGGACACATTAGTCGTAAGTGGACATTTTGGGTTGAGACCCTGCATCATAACAGGGAGGAAAGGGGAAAAGCAGCTAGTATATAGTAGCACAGGGATGGGGTGGGGGTGGGGGAGGGGGGCTGGATGGATGGAATAGAGGCTACTGGGTGATGGGTGGAACCAGATAAGGTGGGGGGAAGGGGGAAATGATGAGATGATGGAGCCAGGGAGGGGAATGGGGTGGGACAGAAGCTGATGAGATGATGGAGCCAGGGAGGGGAATGGGGTGGGACAGAAGCTGATGAGATGATGGAGCCAGGGAGGGGAATGGGGTGGGACAGAAGCTGATGAGATGATGGAGCCAGGGAGGGGAATGGGGTGGGACAGAAGCTGATGAGATGATGGAGCCAGGGAGGGGAATGGGGTGGGACAGAAGCTGATGAGATGATGGAGCCAGGGAGGGGAATGGGGTGGGACAGAAGCTGATGAGATGATGGAGCCAGGGAGGGGAATGGGGTGGGACAGAAGCTGATGAGATGATGGAGCCAGGGAGGGGAATGGGGTGGGACAGAAGCTGATGAGATGATGGAGCCAGGGAGGGGAATGGGGTGGGACAGAAGCTGATGAGATGATGGAGCCAGTGAGGGGAATGGGGTGGGACAGAAGCTGATGAGATAATGGAGCCAGGGAGGGGAATGGGGTGGGACAGAAGCTGATGAGATGATGGAGCCAGGGAGGGGAATGGGGTGGGACAGAAGCTGATGAGATGATGGAGCCAGGGAGGGGAATAGGGTGGGACAGAAGCTGATGAGATGATGGAGCCAGGGAGGGGAATGGGGTGGGACAGAAGCTGGTGGGTGACAGGTGCAAACAGAGAGTGAGAGGATGACGGGCAGATGGAACTAGCTGGGGAGGAGGAGGATGGGAGTGATGAATAATGGGAGAAGAAAATTAGGGGGATGGGGAGTGTGCATTGGAGGAGAACATAGAAGGTGTGGGTTACCTGAAATTGGAAAATTCAATGTTTATAACATCAGGTTTAATCTACCCAAGCTGCCCAACCTACCCAATCTCGCCAACATCTCACATTCTGCTTGGGTAGTTCCTTCTCCTTTTGTTCACCTTTCCCAACTTCCTCCCTCCATCTGGTTGCATCTGCCCACCAACCTCTCTCCATCTGATTCCACTTATCACCTACGAGCCTCTACCCCACCTATCTCCCCTCGTACTGCTATATACTGGCTACCTTTCCTCTTCCCTCCCAATCCTGGTGCAGAGTCTCGACCCGAAACATTAACCTTTCGCCTCCACAGATGCTGTTTGAACCCTTGAGTTCTTCCAGTGTTCTGTTTTTTGTTCCGCATTCCAGCATCTGCAATCTCTTTAGTCCACTTTAGTTATGGCCCAAGCATTGTTTTTTAAAGGTTTAGTACAGCTTTTCTACCTTTGAATTCGGTACCTCTCATTTACGAAGCCCAAGATCCCTGGTGCTTTTCTATTCTCTCACTGTATCCTGCAAAACCCCGAATATCCCTGTTCATACACATTCTGCATTGTCTCCCATGTGTCTTCTGCCAAAATACATCACCTGACGCTTCTCTGTATTAAGTTCCATCTGTCACTTGTCTACCTATTCCACTCATCTATCCGTGTCCCACTGCAGTCAATTGGTACAATTCTCACTACTTGTCACACCTCCAAGTTGGGCATTAAGGAAAAATATTGCAATTTTACTCTGCATTTCAATATACAAATCATTCATATAAAAAACAGCAGTGGTTCTAGCATTCGTTCCAAGGAAACATCACTATCTACCATCCTCCAGTTTAAAAACAATTGTTTACCATGATTCACTGTTTCCAGTCCCTAAGTCAATTTCTATCCAAGCTGGCACTGACCATCCTATTCCGTAAGCCTCCATTTTGTTAACCACCTTTAATGTGGTACTTTATCAAACGTTCCTCTAGAATCCATATCGACAGCGTGCACTGCAACCTTCATCAATCTTCTTTGTTACTTCATCAAAAAATTAAGTTACTCAAAAATTATCTATATTTACAAATCCATGCGATCTCTCTTTAATTAATTCAAGACCTTCTGAATGCCTGTTAGTTTTTGTTTCTACTTATTTCTAAAACCTTACCCACCACCAATATTTAAATAATTGATCAATAATTATGAGAAATGTCCTTTCACCTTTCCTTGAACAAGTGTGTCACATTTTCACTTTCCAATCCTTCAGCACCTTCCCTATATCTAAGGAAAATTGAAGGACTATGGCAAGCCCTTTAGCTAAGTCCATCCCCACTTGTCTCAGTAACCTAGGATGCACACCATGTGACTTATCCACTCTAAAGCACAGCTATCCTGTTGATTTTCAACCCATCGCAATAGCATCTATGTTAGCTAGCATACCTACTAGTTTATGTCCAGGCCATTGAGAACAAAACTGATGAAATAAGGGCAAGACTGACCTACCAAAGAGAACTGAGGGACTGCTGTGTGCTGTGTCTCACCAAAATGTGGCTTATACCTGCTTCACCTGACTGTGCCATAAAACCTGAAGGCTTCTCAATCCACCGAATGGACTGTGTGGCATCCTCGAGCAAAGTTAGAGGTGTAGGGGTTTGCTTCTTAATCAGCACCTCGTGGTGCTCAGACATGATGGTCCTGGCGAGTTCCTTCTCACCCAGCTTGGAATATCTAACGGTAAAGTGTCGCCCATACTACCTGCCACAGGAGTTCACTTCAGCTGTCCTGATGGCAGACAACGTCCCGCCCCAGATGGACGTGAAACCTGCACTCAATGAACTGTACTCTGTAGTCAACAGCCTTGAAACAGGATATCCCGAGGCCCTCTTCAACATTGCTGGTGACTTCAATCAGGCCAACTTCAAGAGTGTGTTATCAAAATACTACCAGTACATATCCTGTCCCACATATTTGACCATTGTTATACAACAATCAAAGATGCCTACTGAGCCACCCCCTGGTCATAAGACTATTGAATGGTTCCCTTGTACAATAAAATGGACTCTTGACTTCACAATCTACCTTGTTATGACCTTGCACTTCATTGTCTACCTGCACTGCACTTTCTCTGTAGCTGTTACACTTTATTCTGCATTCTGTTATTGTTTTACCTTGTACTACCTCAATGCACTGTGTAATGAATTGATCTGTATGAATGGTATGCAAGACAAGTTTTCGACTGTACCTCGGTACATGTGACAATAATAAACCAATTCCAATTCCGTTAACTCTACCATTTGTGCTTCACTAATATGCTTTCAGCATTCTCTTCCTTAGCAAATACTGATACAAAATACTTATTAATGTTTTAACCTTGCCCTCAACCTCCAATCATATATACTTTCTTTGTTCCCAGGCAGATGTCACCAGGCATCCTTATCTCTGCTTACTATTTTTCACTAAATGTATTTTTTTTTTGGAATGTCCTCACTGGTATTTATTGACCAGTCCTCGAAAAGATAGTGGTATGATACCTTTTAAACTCCTGCTGCACTACTGAAGAAGTGATTTCTAGGACTTGGACCCAGCATGATGAAGAAATGGAGATATGTTTCCAAGTAAGGATGGTGTGTGATTAAAGGGGAACATGCAGGGGTTAGTACTCCTATACATATGTTACCCTTGTCTTTCTTGGTGGTAGAGTTCTGGGTTTGGGAATGTGCTGTCAGAGTACTCTAAGTGAATAATTGTCACATATTTTGCAGAGGGCATACACTGCAGCCCTTGTGCATGAGTAGTGGAAGGAAAGAAGTAGTGAATGGGAAGGGGCAATTAAGTGGACTGTTTTGTCTTAGATGGTGCAAAGCTTCTTGAGTGTTTTTGGAGCAGCACTCGCCCAGGCTACTGGAGAATATTGCATCACACTCATGACTTCTGACTTGTAGACTGATAATGGAGAGGCTTTAAGATGTCAGGAGGTGAGTCACTTGCCAAGGCATACCCAGCTTGCCACCTGCCTTGCTCTTGTAGCCACTGTGTTTATGTGGGTGATCCAATTGAGATTCTGGTCTATGTCGTCCCGAGATGTCGATGATGTGGAACTCAGCAATGCTAATGCCACTGAATGTAAAGGACAGGTGATTAGACTCTCTCTTGTTGGTGATGGTTATTGCTTGGGTCTGTTGTGGTACCAATGTTACTTGCCACTTATCAGCTCATGCCTGAGTGTTGTCTAAATCTTGCAGTATGCGTTCATGGGCTGCTTCATTTATTGAGGAGCTGTGAATGGAATTGATCATTGTGCAGTTATCAGTGAACATCCCCACTTCTGACCTTATGATGGAAGGTGTGAAACTCCTGCAGGAATATCCTGGGGATGACCTCATACAACAATCACTCTCCTTTGTTCAAAGTACAAAATGATTGGAGTAATTTTCTCCTCACTTTCTCCTTGATGCCTATTGACTTTATAGTTTACCAGCACTCATCGTTATCATTCTTGGGCACATGTTGACTTGATGTCAAGGGCAATAACTCCCACCTAGGAATTCAGCTCTTTGGTTTGTGTTTGAACCAAGGCTGTAATGAGGCTCGGAGCCAAATAATCCTGTTGAAATCCAAACTGGGCCATGGAGAGCAGGTTACTGGAGACTAAATGCCACTTGATGGCACTGTTGACAATGCCTTCAATCACTTTGCTAATAATTGAAGAGAGATTGACTCAGTGGCAATTAGCCAGATTGAATGCATCTTGTTTTTGGTGAACATGGTATACCGGGACAATTTTACACATTGTTGGAAAAATGCCAGTGTTGCAACAGTACTGGGACAGCTTGGATGGAGGTACAATAGTTCTGGAATGCAGGTCTTCAGTACTGGAGGCTTTCTGGTCCCTAAGCTTTTGCTGTATTCAGTGCTCTCGGCCATTTCTTGATACAATGTGGAGCAAACGAAATTGGTTGAAAACTAGCTTCTGAGCTAATGGGAACCTCAGAAAGAATGTGAGATTGATCATCTGTTCTGCACTTCTGGCTAAACAATATTGCCAATGCTTCAGCATTATCTCCACCACTCATGTACTGGGCCCTGGCATCACTGAGGACAGGGATATCTTGAAGCCTCCTGTTAGCTGTTTAATTGTCCACAACTGTTCATAACCAGATATGGAAGAACCCCAGAGTTTTGTTCCGATCAGTTGGCTCCGGGATCAATTCACTTTGTTTATTTCATGCTGCTTTTGTAGTTTAACATTCATCTTGTTCTGTGTTGGCACCTCATTTATATGTATGCCTGGTGTTGGTCCTGGCATGCTCTTCTACTTTCCTCTTTAAAGCGGAGTTTCTCCTCTGGGTTAATTGTAATGTTGAACCATGAAATTACTAATTGTGGTGTACATTTCTGCTTCTACTGATGGTCCACAGAATCTCATGGACACCCAGCTTTAAGATGCCAAATCTGTTCCGGGTGTATCTGCACTATTGTAGAGCCAAGCTGTTCCTCTTTGTATAGTTCCTTGTCATTGATTCCACAGTCTGGACTGCAAACTTTCAAAGTATTGTCACATCCAACAGTCTGAGGGCATGGTGAAAGTGGCCGACACCCAAAGACCCCTGCACTTCCTACCGTTTACTCTGAACTCTTCTTTGTCTGTTTGGTGGCAACTTCATGAAGCAAATGATCCAGGAAACTTTCAGCCTCCCTTATTTTCTGTGGTGACTTCAGCTGCTAACTCAAAGAAGCTGGAGCTGCTTTCTACCTATGTAGTCCACCAGGGCACATGAAGTATCCTGAAGTTCCCAAATTGTATTGTAACTACAAACAATCAGTCTTAGCTGCCCAGTCCTTGGTCCAAAATACATCTCTGCTCTCTCTTTTAGAATCCAGATAGCACTTTGTTTGAACTATTCTTTTTTTATTAATACCCAAGGGTTGTTCATTTCTGCAGATAAGTTAAGCACGGTTGAGTCTGGACAATGGGTCTATGTCATGGGACATGGACATATATTATTCTCCTCCTTCTTCATAGGCAGCCCCTCAGCTTCCACTCCAGTTTTCTAAGGTGGCTAATAAGGACAATGTGAGAACTGCAGACTCTACTGCAGATGGGGTGGGCGGGAAGGCAGATGGGTCATTTGTAAGGTGGTGCGCTCCTTCCACAGCTAACGTGGGGCCACAGTGCACTCCGAATGCATGGACTCAAGTTTCTCAATAGCAAGCTCCTTCTCCGGTCACCATGGGCCGGAGGTCCCTGAGATCCAGTGGGGATGTTGCACTTCTTCGAAGAAACTTTGAACACATCCTTGAATCTTTTTTCCTCATTGACAGAGACTTGCTGGACAGTCACACATACACGTAAAGCCCAGCAGGGGTCACTGGAGAACAGTCAGAAGCAGGAACGATGCTCAGTTCTGGTTGCTCATTATTTGCATCAATTTGTTTGCTTAGGCCATCTCTTTTCCTATTATTTATCCCAGGGACCGTCATTTGAAAAGAATTAACTTTATTTCTAAAAAAGCAAATCAAACCAAACAGAGTGGATGGGAAGAGGTCAGTGATGTCACACAGGCTCTCCAGTATCCCCTGACCTTGTTAGTGGTCACTGACTTTTCCTCCTCCAGACACTCCTGGGAGTGAACGCAGATGCAAATGAGCCAAGAAATATTTAGAGTTGAATACATTTTTGAAAGATCGGGCGATTGAGGGCTGTGGGGATCTGGCGTGGAGGAGAAGTTGATGCTTGGGCTGGATCAGCTACAAGCATATGGAATGGCAGGGCAGGCTTGAGGGAGCAGGTGGCCTACTCCTTCCTGTGTTCCTGTGTGCAGGCAGTCAGGATGAAAGAACCCATCCACCATTCACTACCAGCATCTGTTGATGGCTACCTTGATCAGGCCTAGGAGAAGCCCCATGAGGGTGTTGCCCATTGATTCTACAGCCCCTTCCTCTTTCCCCTCACTGGGGGAGTCAAAAATTAAAAGTATGAGACTGAAGGGTAGCTAGAAAATGAGGACCCTCTATAAATTGGAAGAGGAGTTGAAACATTGATTCAACCCAGTCCAGGCATCAGGCTGTTTTTTTTTAATATAGCTCAATTCATTAACCAGTGTTTTGAAGAGGAGCTGTATTTTTAAATATCCTTTAATTTGTTATGAGGACAATGTATTCTTAGTGAAATTGAATGCAATTTATTGTCTATTGCAGAGCATTCCTACTTTACAGCTTCCTTAATTATTTTAACACAGCTCAAGAAATGACTGCATTTTGCAAGACATAGAAACTACAGGTGACACCACTCTGTAGGTGCAGGATGAAAGGAAAATTAATGTACAACACTGGCTGTGATATCTTGAGGACTTTGCCTGCAAAGACCAAAGGATGAGAAGATACAGTATTTGCGCATTTCCAGTGTCACAAGGGAGTTTTATGTTTTCAAAGACCTACTTGAAAGTCATTCATTGGTTTATGCCACATATCCTTTGGGCTTTGAGCTGAATGCTGCCACAGTTATCAGTTCCTTGCCAACAAGGAGTACAGAAGAAAACAAATAACATTATAATTGTAAAAATTAATTGCTCACATATAATTCTTTGAGACAGGATGTGTATCATAAACTGGAGAGAATATCCTCCCATTCATTTTTAGATATAATTAACAGATAAACAATTTTTATTCATGCCATGCGTTTTCGCTAAAGATGAGCATAACTCTGTACATTGCCTCCCTCAAAACTATGTTCCAAATTTGTTAATGATTTATATTTTCAATCTTCATGAGGCAAAGGTTGCTGGGTGCCAGTTTAGCCTTTCTCAAAGCTTGGAAAATCACAACTGGCAGCGAACATTAGTTCCAAAAAATTACTACAGTGTCTAGGAGTTTAGTTTAATTACAAAAGGGTTTAAAGAGTGGGAGAGAGAGGGAGAGAAGAAAAAAATTCCCAAGATCGCTGTATATTTTTATAGTGTTTGGAATAACTGCGCCTTTCAGAAAATGGCTGGCCAGCTGCTGATGCTGCATTCCAACTCATATAATTCTAATTCCAGCAGCTCCACTGTGCTTTCCCAGCATGGGATTCACAGCACTGCCAAGACCTTGGTCTTATGACTGAGGTCTGTGCAAGGTCACACTGAGGCGCAGATTTAACCCCTGTGTGCAGCTGAAGGCTGACTACTCCACAGAAGCCTCAATCATTAACACTTTGCATTGAAATGTTTAATGCATACATCTGGGATTTTTATTTAAGTTTTTGAAAGGTAAATCAAAAATCAAATCCATATTTTAGTTCTCGACATTTATTCATGTTTTATGAGTATCAGCAGACCCAAAAATAGTTCCTCAGAGACTATGAAAAACTTTATGTAGGAATAAGATTAAATTAGCCAGGAGGTTATAAGACTATTTTATCCTTTTTCTTCTTCCCATGGTACTGATCCACATCATAGTATAGTTTCATAGCATTTCTGCGGCCTTGCCCCATGTAGCTGATCTTTGTGAACTAAAGACATTGAGCCTCAGTAGACTGATCAACAAGTAGCCACGGAGTCTGATCCTATCCACTTGTGAGGATCCTACAGCTGAAGACACTGAATTCTAATGAGAAGTGGGAACTGTGAACCCAGAGCAGTTCAAGGTTTTTATATCTGCTTGCAGGTTAATGGGGCTGGCCAGTGATGCTGAGCTCAGTTACACTTTCCCTTGGTTGTGATTGTGAAGTTGAGCTCAGGCAAAGGATTGAAGTTGGATCTTACTAAAGCACACAATAGGGCTTGACCGTTGCATCAATCAGAAGTCACGTAGAACACTTCAAGGTAAAGGTAGCTTGTGAGCTTCTTTGCAATTGATTAAAATAGCCATTTTCTTTCCTACTATTTTAAATAAATTTTTTTTTGGAACAAACAATGAGCAACTATTTTTTTCTCTTTTACTATGTAAAGGTGAAGCAGTTGTTGCCACCTGTGATTCATTCACTTTATACAGAGGAAAATAAGTTGCCTGTTTTCTTTTGAATTCAGGATCCTTAGTGATCTCCAAGAGTTAACGTTACTTAACTGTATCTGGCATTCACATGTGTTTCCTGTTTTTCCAGTGAGTTCTGTGCTGCACCAGGCCTTTGGGAGTGAGTGTCCAGGATTTTCCTGAAAGGAAGGAGAGCTTTGTTCATTGCTATCATGGGAATGTTTCAAATTTAGACATCTATAACAGAGGCCTCCTGTGTTTCAAATGGGCTGATATCATCTCAGCGCATGAAATTAATAAGTCTGAGAGACCGTGAAGGTTTTATGAGAACTATGTGCAGATTCCAGGCATAAGCCACAATCAACTTAGTGAGACGACCTCTGGCAAAGGTCTTTATAAAGTAATGCACAGGGATGTGTGCTGGAAAGCAGTTTGTTTCAGTCTTCTGTGAACTAACATATAACATTTCAAATCATTAATTCCCAAACAAGAAGGGAGTGATGCTTTAAACTAAAAATGATCAGCTCATGCACCATAAACATGATCTGCTGTTTAGTCTCATTATCCCCCAGAGCCTCGAATCGAGACGGTGCCACATCAGGAGAAAGTGGTACTTTTCAAACTTCCTCCATAAACTCACTCATCCCAGTAGAGTTTGAATGACCAGCCAGCAGACCATCAGGGACCAGTCCGTGGTCCGTTCTGAGAGCTGATCCTCATTAACAGGCTGGAGTCCCGGGCAGCCAGTTTATGCCAGTGAAAGCAGATCGACATTCCACGTCCTCCTCCCTGTAAATTAATTAAAATGTGCCTTCTGGATGAATGCCATGGGACCTGAATTTACATATTCAGCGGGCTTACCATCTATCTTGGCTGCCAACCTATG
Source organism: Pristis pectinata (assembly GCF_009764475.1). Lineage (NCBI taxonomy): Eukaryota > Metazoa > Chordata > Chondrichthyes > Rhinopristiformes > Pristidae > Pristis > Pristis pectinata. Next base: position 115,493,319 of record NC_067407.1, read on the forward strand.
GGCATATGGTGTTGGTGGTTAGGCTTAATAACACTCCCTAATATTCACAGGGAGCCACAGCCCTGTTTTCATTATTGCCTCAACATTTTTCTCGAAATCGTTTATGCCTTTGGCGTCGGGAATCCAGCAGAGAGATGAAAGCAGGACCTGCCAACTCCAGAAGGTCAAAGCCATTTAAAGTTCTCCTCTTGGGCGAGGAGGAGCAAGTGTGCTCCACGTGGCTTGTGAATCCTTCAGCGTCCCTTCTGTCGACTGCTACAATCATAGCTGAGCCTACCCTTAAGCCCTGACCCACAGCCTGCTTGCCTTTCCATTGCCAAGAATCATTTCCTCGTATGAAGCAACAACACAATCAATGCCTCCTCAATACAGGATGGGACTCAGCCTCTGACTCCCCTCACATTGACTGCAGCTGTTCTGTAGATCAAGGTGTATTGTTATGTCATTGAGTTCAACAACATGAGGCAGAAACACACTGCTAATCAAGTTAACCACGTCTTGCAAAATTCCCCTAGTAGCCTGAATCAGTTCTTTACTCCGAGCCTCAAGTACATTGTGCAAAGTGTACAGGAGCTTCATTCTGCCTTCTCCTTCCTTCAGCTGCCTGACAGGAAGCTGGATTTTCCCACCTGGCAGACAGCTGACCTGTCAATTTAGCTGGCTGCTGAGTGGAGAATGGAAGAACGAAACTATAACAAAGTCCTGCCATTAAACTCAGCAGAACCTCCATATCCCAGACCTCATCAGATTAACTTGACCTCCTTCAACTGCCCTAGATTTCCCTGCTGAACTCTGGTATGAGTCTGCAACACTTGATCACATCTGATCTCAGGAGCTAAACACACTTGGGCCTGATTATTGCTCAGATGGAATCCCACCTGGGATTATAGCTGCTGTAGACTTGAAACTACAGAAGAGACGGGTACCACCGGGTCACCTTGAAGGAGCATCAGAAATCACTTTGCCACAATGTTGAAACTAGCATATAAACACCACCATAATCCAAATATCCCATTGTGTCCTAATTTTGGGAAGTAAGTTCCTCTAAAGAGGAGATATTGCTCTCTGGACACCATTGGGTTCAGGACAACAAATGTTTCTTCTAACCTTACTAGTTAGGTTTGTACCTGAAGGTTGTTATGGGGCTCAAAAACCACAACCCAAATCTAAATTTTTAAATCAACAATAACATGGCTTGAATTATAAATACTTCGCTAGGCATGGTAGTGTAGCGGTTAGCACAACACTATTACAGCGCCAGTTACCTGGGTTCAATTCCAGCCGCTGTCTGTAAGGAGCTTGTACGTTCTCCCTGGGTCTGCGTGGGTTTCCTCCAGTTTCCTCCCACATTCCAAAGATGTACGAGTTAGGAAGTTGTGGGCATGCTATATTGGCGCTGGAGGTGTGGCGACACTTGCGGGCTGCCCCCAGAACATTCTACGCAAAAGATGCATTTCACTGTGTGTTTCGATGTACATGTGACTAATAAAGAAATCTTAATCTTATATTATAAAAATAGAAATGTTTGAAACTCTTTCAATCCATCACTTCTACATTTCAAACACAGTATTCTTGCCCTTAAGTGGATTTTGTACAAGTGCTGTGATACAACAATGAGAGCCCATTGGCTGTAACGTATTTTGAGACATCCTAAAGTCATGAAAGAAGTTTTATATATGCAAATCTTCCTGCTCTTATATGGGAATGCCAGTTTATCTGGGATCAGTCCACCAAAGCAAATTCAAATCTGTCACATGGCACATGAGAGTGGTTCACTTTTTTGCCAAAGACATAATATATTTTGCTTAGCATGAGTTTATTCTACCACAACAAATTCTTCAGACAAGGAAAAACCAATTTTTTTGGTAGATGCTATCTTATAAACCATTTTATTACTTCATATTGACAACAGATGTCTCTTTTTGTTCTGGGATGGAACATATCAAGGGAATAAATGGGGAAAAGGCCTTTGGTTTTACCAATAACCTCCATGGAAAACCCACATATTTCATTTGGACAGAGTCTAGATATCTTTAAAGAGCTAATTCTCTTAGAATCAACAAGTCCTCCTATAAACAGATGCTTCCTGTTTGGCAAAAAACTTAAATAAGCAAAGCAAAATAAATTTCCTGACCCTCTTCAAGGCCAATCTGCAGAATGCAGAGGATCCAAAAGAAAGTCTTAGTATTTTAGTTGGTCAAATGTAAACCAATGGGCATCAGGGGAAAACACTTCCATTGGCTGGAATCACATCTTGCACAAAGGAGGATGTTTTTGGTTGTTGGAGGTCAATCATCCTAATTCCAAGACATCGCCGCAATATCCTCAGGATATGGTCTTAAGCCCAACCATTTTCAACCATGTCACCAACGATCTTCCTTCCATCATAGGGTCAGAAGTGGTGATGATCCCATGACTGCCAAGAGTTCAGTTCTGTTTGCAATAACTCACAAAACAAAACAGTCTACACCTGCATGCATAAGCTCCAGGCAACATTTAGGCATGGGGTGATAAGCTGCAGGTAACATTTGCATCACAGAAGTGCCAGGCATTGACCTTCTCCAGAACAGAGTGTCCAACCACCTACCTTTGCCATTCAATGGCATTGCTGTTATTGAGTCTCCCATAATCAATGTCCTGGGATGTCACTATCGACCAGAAATTCAATTGTACCGTCCAAATACAATCACTGCAAAAGCAGCCAAAGAGTCGGTATACTGGGGTGAGTGATTAACCTTCTGACAGCCCAAAGCCTTTCCACCACCTGCAAAGCATAGGATTGAGATACAGTACTCTCCACTTGCTGCTCCAACAAAACTACAGAAGACCATTCAGACTTTACTGACATGCCATTTATTATCCTTAGCATTTATTTCATCCACCACTAGTGCACAATGACTGCAGTGTGTGCCATTTACAAAAGTTCATTGCAGTTACTTGCTTAGGCTTCTTGGACAGCACGTTCCCAACCCACAACCTCAACCACCAAGATCAAAAACAGGTGGGTGCATGCAAATGCTACCACGTGAGGTTTACCCCTAAACTCGGGGACCCAGATTTGATTCTAACTTCGGGTGCTGTTAGTGTGCAGTTTGAATGTTCTTCACATGACTGCATGAGTTTCACATGGCGTTTCAATTTACTCACACAAAACAAAGAGATGCTTGTAGATTAAATGACCACTGTAATTAACCCTTAGTGTTGGTAAGTGGCAAAAGAACCAAAGGGAAAGTGATGGGCTTGCGGGAGAGAAGAAATTGGAGGTAATAGGGAAATTGATGGGTTGAATGGTCTCCTTCTGTGTTTTAGTAAGTAGATTGCCCACCATTCAGACTGTTTCCAAATCATAGAACTCCCCCCCAACAGCACCATAGGAGCAGCTTCAGCAGAGGGACTGTATCAGATCAAGAAGGTGGTTCACCACCACCTTCTCATGTGGAACTAGGAATGGGTAGTAACTGTTAGTCTTGACAGTGATGTCCACATCCTGTAGATGGAAAAACAAGCTCCAATTAAATATGTTTTTTATTATTTATTAATGGTTGATCTATTCTGGGAAGACAAGAAGAAGCGTTATCTACAAAATGTCATCCCTTGATTCATCTGTATTCTCTGACTATTATCCAATCTTGCTCTTGTACTTTGATGGTGCATTACTTCTCAGTTGCATGCTCACCTCTGGATCAAAACTCTTCCATCTGATTTGTACCATGTCACGCCACAGCAATCTGAGTCATAGCTGCCAGCAGTATCAATGACTACAAACGTGATGCTTGATGCCACCTTGACCTATTTGTAGTGTTCCGTATGGCTGCTCACTCGTCCTCCTCATCAATTCTCTTCCATAGTGGGATTCTGCTTTACTGTCTGCACACCTGCCTGCTTTAATTTGGCTCACTTGCCTCTGGCCTTGATCCTTCACCAAATCCCTCATCACCAATTTTGTTTTTGTTTTGGCTCTATCCTTTTCCTTATTGACACTATTCCTGATTTGACGCATCTTCTCCAAGCTTGGGGCATTCAGCATCTATATGTCTTTTAATGGGACCTTCATGGACCTCTTCATTACCTCATTAGACCCCTATGTTTTTCTATAACCTCAGACTGAGATTCAGTCAAGGATGAGTCAGGATCTCATACAATTGAATTTCATTATCTGCCAGAATTGGCACACTTTAGCTATTGTCTCCATCTTACTTTCTGTTTACTCACTCAAAGCTAAAGTAAATTGAACACAACTTTAATATTCTGTTCAATCTATAAATGAGCTTGAACCTCACATATCTACATCCACTTCTAAGTACACAATTACTCACCTTCATCCTAACCTTACCTCAACTATCAGCAAACCTTGACACCTTGAGATTTAATTTGTCCAACATTCTTCTTGCCAGTTTCTTGACCTTTGCTCCCAATAAACTCTAAAGCAAATAATACCCCCCACATCTTGTCTCCCATTAAGCCCTGCTTCCCCATCAGCCTATTGTCATTGCCATAGATTGGTTCCCTATCCTCTATCAGTTTTGCATTTATAACTATTTTCTGAGATAACCGCATCAGCTATTTCTCCCATAATATTGGATAGCTTGTCTCTTCCTATCCTCTGACCTTGATCTCTTACCCACAGCCATCTCCACCACTATTTCCATGACAAATGCTTCAGCTCCTCATTTGTCATCAAATACTTCTGCCTCCCATGCTTTTTCCTACCTTCGAAAACGTTTTCAATATTTTTTAGTCAAACTTTCACTTACCTGCACTAACTATTCCTTCTGCTCCTTTACTCTTTTGTATCATGGGCTTTTTTTAGATTTAAACATGCTTTCTGAAGGAAGTCGTTGTCCTATTCCAATCACAGTGGCAGATATGCTTATAAAGAGTATACTTGGATAAAGCCCTTTTGCCTCATGAAGAAACAGCTTGAGATCCTCCTGTACCAGGGAATGTACCTCCTTGTCATTCACTACCTTGTCCACATCTTGGCAATGGCCAACATCTTCTGTAGGCATTCTTCCTTCCCTCAGATTCTCAGGGTCCTTTCAACACTGATGAAAGAGCAAGTTTGGGTGATTTGAGTTGCTCAGTCCTAACCATGGAAACCCTATGCTGTATTCTTCTCTCCCTCCTGTTGTCCCATTCATTCACTCTGCCACTGAGGGAGGGCCAACTCTGTCAAAAGGCAGAGATTTGGAAGTTTGCCCCACCCACCTTTCAACTGATGCCCTATTTACTGAAAGGAGCAGATTGAACAGCCAGACAATGATTGATAGGATTTTGGCATGAAGATTGCCATTCACTCACAATGTTTATTACAATAACTGGAAGAGGAGAGAGGAAAAGATTCCTCTTCCCATTCCCCATGTTTGGAAAAATGAGGAATCCTTCCAGTGTGTCTGATGGAAGGTCTTAATAGCAGCGTGAGCAATATATCTGCACGAGGTATTCTATTTTTCCAGAAGAAGCTCATTACATGATTTCAGGGCAAGATTTTAATTTCCTGCTCCTGTCAGTTGTATGGCATTTAAAAAGAACTGACTTAGCGTAGTAAAGGAAAAATTAGCAGTGCTAAAATGAACATTGATAGGCTAACCTTAACAGTGAATTGCAGAGCAATGGCCACATGCAGCATAGCAGAGATATACTATCACACCCTCTCTGATCATATTTTCTTCAAAAAGGCACTTAAAACCTTGAAGAATTTTGCTCCCGTTGAGGGCAATGCACTCATTATTTACTTCTTTATTTCTTGTGTTTATATGTGTTTGGCTGGCTCTGTTATTTCTGAAGCAGTGCAAAGTCAGGACCTTTTGCTACAACTATAAATGGGAGAGTCTTAAAGGTTGGTATCATTTTGACTTAGCACCAAGTGTCATAGTGCAGAAATAAAATACTGCAGTTGTTGGAAATCTGAAGTAAAACTGCAAGTGCTGGAAAGATCAAGCAGCATCAGTAGTGGGATGAACAATGTTTGCATTTCAGATGGATGAACTTTCATCAGAACAGTATCTGATACTAAAGCTATTTAAAATTAATCATCATTTACACAAGCTGTGGAAACAAAATAGGGGATAACATGAACAAATTTGTCCCATAAAGCTTGACTGTTATCTGACATTGTAATATTTACCCCAGGCTAATGTAGAGACTTCACGCACCTGGAAAAATGAAGCTATTGAAAACATTCAAATAAAAACATAAAATGTTGGAAACACTCAACAGGTTAACCAGCAACTGTGGAAAGAGAAATAGAGTTAACATTTCAGACTGAAGACCCTTTGTTGGAATTGGAAAGAGAGAAAACAAATAAGTTTTAGGTTGCAAAGAGGTTGTTCTGTCTGCATTAGCACAGCCTAACCTGTTGGTCATATCTCACAGTCCTGCATTTTGCAACTTCTGTGTTTCTTTGTTGTGTTCTCACTCTCTAACTGCCTTCATTTCATAACTTCTGTATATTTTCTCTCTCTAACTGTCCCCCATTAACCCATCAAACAAATGACCTCTATAGCTTATTCCCATGACAACCCTGGCTTTACCTAATTGAGATATTCCATTTGTCCTATCCATCCCTCTACTCTCTGCGCAACTCAAAATTAGCTTGCTTTCTCTCTTCTCCAGTTCTGACAAAAGATCTTCAACCTGAAATGTGCTGAGCAGTTAATCTGAGCTATTAAGCATTTTCTGTTTTTATTTCATGTTTCCAGCATCTGCAGTTTTTGTGATTTTCAACAATATTTTAAACTCCTTGAATTAGTTTGCAGGTTTTGCAACACCAACACTATGATTGCAAAACGTAACTTACACCACCTTTGAAGTGAGGATGTTGCACAACAGGAATTGCATCTTTGGAACACTTTATTCAGAACAAATTACTCCATACATGCCTACTCAGTGTTCCCAAGTAATTGCAGTCATGGAATGGAATATTGGGAACGCTGGAAAGGATTACACACATTTCGAGCTATCACACGAGGTGAACATCTGTGCTCTTTATCTAATAAAGGTCAACATTCCAATTGCTTTCCTAATTGTTTTCTGTATCTGACTGTTAACATTCTGTGATTTGTGCACAAGGACAGCTTGTGTACGTCTGAATAGCGTCATATTCCAATCTTTCATCATTTAGTGAATATTCTGCTTCCCTAGTTTTCTTACCAAAGTGGATAAATCTATATTTGTCCAGATTATACGCCATCTTCCACATTCTTGCCCATTTACTTAACCAGTTATGAATCCTTACAATCCACATGAATCCTCGTAGATCACTCTTCCGCATAGCTTGGACACATTACAATCAGTCTCCCAAGTCATTGAGATAGTGCGCAGCTGAATACGTTTCTCAAATTTTGCTTTTATCCAGTGTTAGGTCCAAAACTTCATGAAGCAGATGCTCCCCATTTTGTTTTAAAATGAATCACAAGCTTAAAGCTATTTTGCAACACATACCTGAAGAGCATGCTCATGATATTGTCACATCTATCCAGAGGAGATCCTGTCTGAAGGTGAATTATATTTAATGTTAACCTGAAGTTCAAAACTTTGCACTGCTTTGAGAGTAGCTCTGTGAGTTCTTAGGAGCTTGTGTTCACATTGTTAGAGTGGAAGGTGCAACTGGTTTCATACCAGTGTAATTTTGCAAGTGTAGGGAGAGTATTAGTCACTGAACAATATGTATATTATCCATCAAAGAGAGAGAAAACTGTGCACAGATTGCATTTTAAATTCCTACCCAGGGCAGAATCTGAAGTCCGTATCACTTAAATATTATCATGTCATCTTTTTATCTGTTGACATATAAATCTGGAATGAAAGAGAGGCTCCTTGAGATGATTATCAAGTAAGTTATCAGCAGCCTTTTGGACAGAACTAGAAACACCACTCAACAACCTCCCAAGGAAGTAAGCAGAATGAGCCTGTTAACAAATGAAGGCTGTCCTAATTCCAATATTGATGAAAACTATTTGAGGCACTGTTGTCCTTCCTCCAATAGGTTTATGGTCCTTCCTCCAATAGGTTTATGACAATTCCGTATGAGCATTAGCTGCTGGGACCCATGTTTGACAGTTTTAGTAGAAAATATTAATTGTGTTCAAGGCTGCCTTTGGGATTGTTTGGGTGATGAGTGCAAACAAATTTTAACATTGAAATTCAATGCAGAAAAGGCTTATGTTAAACTATGCAGGTGTGAGAAAAATGTAAAAACTGGGGACTTAAGCTCAGGTCAGATAAAGAGTTAATACATTTGAGAACAACATTATTTCAAAGTGTTCCCTGCACCACTAATTGACATAAACAGTGCACTTACTGCTCCAATATGTAAAGCTTATGGGAACAGTATCATATACCTGGGTATGATGGAAGATGAATGGTTTCAGTCTCAATAAGATGGCTATGACTGATTTGTACCTCACTATTGAGAAAGATCCCCAGGAATAGTTCACAATGTGCTGCAGGGGAATAAAGATTAAGGTTTTCAACTTTGTAGCACTGGATCATTCTGGACACCTACAGAGAGGAGTCAAAAGCTTTGCATCATTCCATTAAGGATGAAGTTGAAAAAGTATGTTTCCATACAGCCAGATATATTAACCTACATTGGCCACCTGCAGCAGGAAGCAGCCAAATTTGTTAAGTGATTCATGGTATTGTTGACCTATGTTTATAGAAATTCATTTAACTACTATTAATTCCACTCCATACATAAAATAGGATATTTTTCCATAAATGTCCAAATGATACAACTGATACTGCACCTCAGTTTATAGCTCTGAGAGGGGGAAAGTTCATTCTGACATAATCATGTTTATTACAGCTCTTTGAAGAAGAAGGACAAATGGATACTGGATCCTTCAAGATATGGACTTTGTACTACAAACATACTTGTACCTCAGCAGAGACTAGCTGCACTAAGGATTAGGGAGCTCAGTCATTACAGCCTTAAGATGTTGAAGTAGTATTTCGATATTTGGAAGGAGAGTGTAGCGAGCTTCATAGAATACCACATAGGAGCTGTGATATCCTGCATGGTAATGATATTGACAGACCTTGCTATAGAGATATATGATGTATTGTGAGATGAGACAGCTCAGCCACTCCCTCAAAGTCATTTGCTTCATCTGTAATTTTTTTTTAAGAGAACTGCTTATGATTCATTACATTTGATTTCTGGATAATTTTCTGCATCATATATAAATTAAGAATTGCAGCAAGATAATTTACAACAATGACAACAGTGACCTTCCTTTATATATACTTCCACTAACACGGAAAAACACCTCAAGGGACTTCACAGGAGTGTTGTTAGTGAATGAACTGCACTTTGCAATACATATATGATTTATATATTTTATACCTTTTGCACTGCATAACTGGTTGAATGTCCATGTGTTCCTATGCCCACGAAGTATTCAGAGGAATTGGAATAGCAGGACCTCCAGGTCCTTACCAAATCATGAAATTGCCAGTAGATCTGTCAATCAAACCTCCTGTCCCATCACCACTCACCACTCCTTCTGAATGTACATTATAGAAAACAAAGAACCACACTGAAGCTGGAACAGTGGGAATTGGAGATGAGGTAATTGCTTAATAGACCTGATCATCATAGATAACAATTAGAAGACTTATGTCATTAATACATTGATTCTTCCTGCTGAATTGATTCGCACAGCATCATAAAACTTTGTTTGGATTCAAAGTCCTTGATATTCCTGGAAAGGCCTCAGTCACAGCTGAAAGGAATTGAAAATGTTCCACCCAATATGGGCCTGAGCCCAAGTTCAGGAAGTATTGACAGCCAGCAGGCCAATCAGCCAGTCCTTTGGTGAGGAGAAGGGGCACAATGGGAATGGTCTAGGAGCCGTAGTCTACAATCAAGGATGGCGGTGGAGAGGAGAGGGAAGGTGGAGTGTGAAAGGTTTGTACTGTGCTATAGTGGGGGCTTTAGGTGGGGAGAAGGGATTGGGGACATTTGTCTGAGAAGGGTTGAGACAGAGAAACATTGGAGTCCTGACCCTTGCTGGGGGAGTAATGGAAGCAGAGGGATGATGATCAGGAATGGTTCTAATGAAGGGATGCAGACCCAAAATATGAACTGCTTTTCTTTCAACAGTTGCTTCTTGACCTGCTGAGATTTTCCAGCATTTTCTCTTTTTCTTGAGGATAAAGTGTGGTTGGAGTGGTTTGGAAGATGGAAGACCATTTTCATCAAATACCTCACAAGAAAGCAGTGGAAATGAGCTCATGATTTTCCATCCTCAAACACTTTTCTATAATCCTGGGATACATTTTCTGCAAACTTGAGTCAATAAGTTCATTTGCCCATTCATTTGCACAATTATCTGGACCATTGCTTAATTCTGCTCCATCATTGTATATGGTCATGTTGAGGCTCTCACAATACCAGCCATCTAGTCTCTGATGATCTGTGGCACAGTGCTCTGGAGTGATCCAGGATCTCCCTCTTAAATATCTCCATGAATTGCTCCTCATCATGATTTTGTTTGGTATTGACCACCATATTTTTCTTCCCAGCCATTTCAGAACAAGTATTGCAAACCTCATTGCAGGATTGCTATAGTTTTTACTGCGTGTATTGGCAAACTACTTGAGAACCATTTGATAATCAGTTTTACTAATGCTTCTCGATTGAATAATCTTCGAATAGTCAATTAATGGATTTTTCATTCCACAAGATTTTGAAAGAGCACATCTTGTAAGCAGGTCATAGTAGTACAGAAAAGAAGGCATTTACAGAGGAAAGAGAAAATTACAGCCCTTTGTGGCAAGTTTGAAGTAGAGGACAATTCTTCTTATTTTCATCCTGTGTTATCTGGACCATCCCTACAGATAAAATATCTCTTTACTTGAAGTTTTACATTCTGATGATTGCATTTAATTAAGCATGAAGATATAAAGTAAGGAAGACATTAAGATCACTCACCTAACCAATTACAATTCTGAATCAAAATGATTGGCCACAAACCATTTATTTTTCCTTTGAAACTGAGGTCTAAAGTGACATTGAAACCAAAGCAGAATCTCATTTGAGGTGTACCCCAGGTTGCTGTGGGAGGTGAGGGAGGAGATTGCAGAGCCTCTGACGATGATCTTTGCGTCGTCCATGGAGACGGGAGAGGTTCCGGAAGATTGGAGGGTTGCAGATATTGTTCCCTTATTCAAGAAGGGGAGTAGGGATAGCCCAGGAAATTATGGACTGGTGAGTCTTACCTCAGTGGTTGGTAAGCTGATGGAGGAGATCCTGAGGGGCAGGATTTATGAACATTTGGAGAGGTATAATATGATTAGGAATAGTCAGTATGGCTTTGTTAAGGGCAAGTCCTGTCTTACGAGCCTGATTGAATTTTTTGAGGATGTGACTAAGCACGTTGATGAAGGGAGAGCAGTAGATGTAGTGTATATGGATTTCAGCAAGGCGTTTGATAAGGTACCCCATGCGAGGCTTAAGGAGAAGGTGAGGAGACATGGGATCCAAGGGGACATTGCAGTGTGGATCCAGAACTGGCTGGCCCACAGAAGGCAAAGAGTGGTTGTGGAAGGGTCGTATTCTGAGTGGAGGTCAGTGACCAGTGGTGTACCTCAGGGATCGGTACCAGGACCCTTACTATTTGTGATTTTTATAAACGACCTGGATGAGTAAGTGGAGGGGTGGGTTATTAAGTTTGCGGATGACACGAAGGTTGGGGGTGTTGTGGATAGCTTGGAGGGCTATCAGAGGTTACAGAGGGACATAGATAGGATGCAGAGTTGGGCCGAGAAGTGGCAGATGCAGTTCAACTCAGATAAGTGTGAAGTTGTTCATTTTGGTAGGTCAAAAATGTTGGTGGAATATAGTATTAATGGTAGGACTCTTGGCAGTGTGGAGGATCAGAGGGATCTTGGGGTCCGAGTCCATAGGACGCTCAAAGCGGCTGCGCAGGTTGACTCTGTGGTTAAGAAGGCATATGGTGTATTGTCCTTCATCAATCGGGGAATTGATTTTAGGAGCCGTGAGGTATTGTTGCAGCTATATAGGTCCCTGGTCAGACCCCACTTGGAGTATTGTGCTCATTTCTGGTCGCCTCACTACAGGAAAGATGTGGAAGCCATAGAGAGGGTGCAGAGGAGACATACAAGGATGCTGCCTGGAATGCGGAGCATGCCTTATGAAAGCAGGTTGAGAGAACTCGGCCTTTTCTCCTTGGAGAGACAGAGGATGAGGGGGGACCTGATTGAGGTGTATAAGATGATGAGAGGTATTGATAGGGTAGATAGACAGAGGCTTTTCCCCAGGGCTGAATTGGTGGCCACAAGAGGACATAGGTTTAAGGTGCTGGGGAGTAGATATAGAGGAGATGTCAGTGGTAAGTTTTTTACTCGGAGAGTGGTGAGTGCATGGAATGGGCTGCCGGAAACGGTGGTAGAGGCTGATACGATAGGGTCTTTCAAGAGACTGTTAGATAGGTACATGGAGCTGAGTAAAATAGAGGGCTATGGGTAAGCCTAGTAATTTCTAGGGTAGGGACATGTTCGGCACAGCTTTGTGGGCTGAAGGACCTGAATTGTGCTGTGATGGTTCTATGTTCTATGTTCACTGATGATACTGGAACTCACCCTAGAGTTCTCTGCCACTTAAGGGAGGAAGGGACAAGAATGGACCTTCAATCTTTCCCTTCAGTCAAAGGAATGGTGTCAGATGGATAGCAGAGGTGGGAGGTAGTGAGAGAGGCTTTTAACCTTCAGGCCTGCCGTAGACTTCAGCTTTCGTCTCTGCTGAGAGCCCCTAAGCCTTGCCAAGTGAAAAGAAATTCCCAGAATACACCACAGTGATTAATTCAGAGATAATTGGTCGTTTACTGAAGAGGAATCCTCAATCCATTGAGGAGATATTTCTGTTGGAGCTATTGGATCAACAGAACGGCACGGAAAACCCCTTCAGTAACATTGATTCCTAGTATTACATGAGTTAAGATTCTTGGATCATTAAACATTTTACACAGACTTTATTGCATCACAGTATCATCTATTTTATTGTGGCTACCATCCATTAGGCACCGTTTTTCAAGAATGACCAGATGAAATGAAAACAGCAGATACGCAATCCAAAATGTTAATTCTGTTTCTCTGTCCACAGATGTTGGAGGACCTGCTGATTATGTCTGACATTTTCTGTTTGCTTTTCAGTGTTCCAGCATCTGCTGTGTTTTTGATTTTCAAAACTTTATTTGATGCCGCTGTGGCTTTATCACTCAGTATTTAAGGTAAAAGCTATGAGCCAGAGAAACTTTGAAAACACAGCATGATCTCGTGTCTCCTTGTGATGCTTCATTGATTGGGACACTAAAATACTGGGACCAATACTAACTCCAGAAAAATGACAGGATGAGGTCAACACTGCCTTCGCACATTGGCCAATTATACTTTCCATTGTTGCCAGGTGGATTAGATTAATGCTAACCACATTGTTTCTGAAATGCTTTGAACATAGCTTCTGAAACAGCGCAAACTGGCATTGAAATTCTCTGTATTAGTGAAATATTCTTTGCAACTCAGAATGAATTTTAAGTGTGACATTTCAGCTTAGTTTTGAGATAGTTTTTTTCATAAATCCCTTTCGAATGAAATAATCCATTGCAGTTCCCACTAGAAGGTGAGAAGGAAAGGTTAGAAATTAGGTTTCCAATAAGGTTGGAAATTTATTAACTTTATTAAAATTGGTTATGGAAGACATTTTCAATCAGGCAAATACAATCTATAGTTAAGATTTAATTCTTGGATTATTTATTCTCAATATTTATTCTATTATATCTGTTAAAGGAGTTGCTATATTTCCCCACAAAACCATCTCCCTACAAAAACAGATTGAAATACTTTTCTGGTTTGTTCTTCTCATTAAAAATGCTGAAGATGCCCACATGGGGGAACCATAAATATATGCAGTGGACAGCAAGAATAGTGTGCAGATTGAAGTGAAATCCTCTTAAAGGGACATGCATCCTTTTTGAATTGCCAGCTCATTCCTTTGCACTTGCATGTCATTTGTGCTGGTTAAATCAGTTGAAAGAATGAGGACTAGTCTACCATGATGTAGGTAATTAACTTTTGTTTTTGAAATACTGCATATTAATTAAAAATGAGATGATTTAGTCCATTGCCAAATTCCCAATGTGCAATCTATCTTTTCAGTCTGGAATTAACTTAAAATATGACGAAACTGTTAAAATTTTTTGTAGTTGATTCATAAATTACATTAGAGTAAAATTATCTCTGTGCATTGATTTGGAATAAGAGCAAAAAGACACAATGTACTTTAGAAATGTTATTTTTTTTTCTTTTCTGTTGTCTACACCCAAAAATGAGTTATCCTTGCTGAAGCCAAAAAAACAAAAAAAAACTCAATGTGAGAAAGCCTTTTTCCACTAGTCATTCCAGGCATCTTGCCACATTTCCCCATTCAGCAATCAGATGAACATTTTGAACCAGCTCTCAATGCCATCAGTTCCTTCAGCCATGCCCGAACAAGTCAGTTGTAAACAATTGCTAATAGCCTAAGGGAGCTGGCATATCTCACCGACTTTGCTGCTGATCTTTCATGTATGTTCATGCAAGTTTCCCGGAATAGAGAAAGCATCAAAAGTTGTAGCAAGTGCTAGCTGTAAACAGCAACATATCAAGATCCTTTCTCACCAATGTGACTGTATGTCTGCAGTGAACTTTTTTTAAATGCAATACAATGAATGGAAACTACACAGACGTAACGTCTAGCTAGTGCAGCTTAGTGCATTTAAGCTGTTCTTTGTATGAATAGAAGCCTTGAGCATTTAAATGGATGAAGGCAGAATAAAAATATTAAGAGGCATAAACAGGGTCCACCTTAACCAACTTAACTGTTAGTATCTTTCCTCAAAGATGAAATATAAATGAGGAGTCTGCATTCAATATGTTTTCCTGTTGCAAAATTACATAGCCAAATAGTACAGTTTGTTTACTGGCCAAAATTATAGAAATGGCATCAATTTGAAAGGCTTATTTTTCTTTTGTTTATAACCTTCATAACTTTGATGGTAATGAAAATGTATGGGGTCCATTTAACATTGGATAGTTAACTATTTTACTTTTAAACATATAGCTATTCAGGAAGAACACTTTAAAATCTTGTCAAAACATGAAGCCCATTTCAGAGTGTAACCACCTTTCATTCATCCATTCAGAGCAGGGTAAATGTGCCAAATCACCAGCAAGCTTTATGCAAAGTCAGGTACAGACATGCCAGCGTTTCCACTCAGTGGGAGATCAGTGCAGTGCAGGTCAATTCCATGGGTTCACTTGCTGTTGATCCAGGAGATGAAAATAGAAAGATCATCGTTCTTTAAACAAGGCTTTTTTAATCGTGCAAGACAAAAATTGACAGCTGTGATGAAAAGGTTATTTCTGATATTCCTGATATCTCTAATGGTATATGCTGGAACTATTAAAGCAATGATTGACTTTCTGGCCTGTTTCAAAATGTGTTTTAAACTGGACCTTTGAAACTACACAGGAGAAACAATTATTGGGGAAATTGTTGCAGATTTGATGTTGACTGCCATCTTGGAACTCTTAGCCAAGGCTTTCTTTCTCAGCCCTTGTTTAAAAATAGCAGTATCCAGATGTCATACTATGTTCAAATACCAACATGCTGAGACACAGCAAACTTGGGCCACATTGGATGAATTCCTGATCTTGACTTTGCTGATTTGAAGTCAGGCTGCATCCTGCATGAAAGGAGGGAGGAGGAATTTGACAGACTCAACCCCAGTCTGCACTTGTGTTATTCCCAGTGGCTGCCTCAGAGTGACATAGGCAGATGTCAGGGATGGTCTTGCTATGGGAGCTGGGAAGTCAGGGAAACTGCACTTAAAAAAAATAATTAACCTAAATCCATAACCACATATGTCACTGTGGTCATTTTTCCCTTTTTGATGTTGTATCATCGTAATGGCCAAAATCATTGTAATTGCTTTTCCCGCCATAGAGAAAAGTAAACACTTCCACTTTATGGAGCACATTTCTTGACATCAGGATGTTCTAAAATGATTCATTACTGTCGATGTACTATAGAAGTGTGGTCACTGTTAAAGCTGTTGAGCTATTGTGGTGAACTATCTGAGTATCATCCATTGCATTTAAAAAGATTGAAAACAAGTAAATAATGGGAAGGTTTGATGGGGAGAAAAGGTACATCACTCAAGTGAAGTGACCATAAAACAGAAAATTCCTGACTGTACACTCACCATTGGAAAGAGTAGTGGTAGCATCCATTTCATTATTGGTAAGCAAAATCTTGATTAACAGTAATGAAGCAGCATAAAATAAATAGGTCATTCACTAGATTGGAAAGTTTGCTTCCTATACCTGTGTGAACTGAGTATCACAACAAATATAAGTGACCAAGGCATGTAGCCATTTCTACCTGCAGCCTAAAACCTCGGGCAATCGGTCAGGACTATTTGTTTTGACTTGTATCAGAAACATCTGAATAATATGATGGCTTACACTTACAAATATGCCCTCTTGTTCCACTATACTGAGCAACATATTCGAACTGCCAGGGGTGGTAGTGGAGGCAAATACAATAGAGGAGTTTAAGAGGTTCTTAGATAGGCACATGACTATGCAGAGAATGGAGGGATATAGACCTATGTGGGCAGAAGGAACTAGTTTTGTAGACTGTTAATTATTGCCTTAATTAGTTTGGCACAACATTGTGGGCCGAAGGGCCTGTTCCTGTGCTGTTCTGTTCTATGTTCTATGTACTGCTCTATGACCATCTTACCTCCAAATGACGTCTATCTGCCTTTTGCTTGGAGATATTATCAAATTTGTCTGTTAGCTGGCAGATTGTCTCCTCACCACCCGCTTTCAAAATAGCCATAATCACCTGAAAGTGCTTACCAGAAATTGCTCGTGTTTCTTAATTTATCTTCAAATATCAATTTCCCTTTCCGGGTGATAATTATTGGCTTCCTGTGTTACTCTGGCTTGACAATGGAATTCCAGCCTGAACTTCTCAGTAATTCAGTGATCGCCAGCTCCATGGCCCTGCTGTCTTTCTGTGAAACCTCCCTGCTTCTTCCCACCTCATTCTCCATCAGTGGTTGTTTTCAGTTCCCATGCCCTGCCCTTCCCTCCAGAAATGTTTCATTAAAGGCCTCAGACAAACGTATTCCCTCCCTGTTTTCAAATATTTTAAGAAGAAATGTTTTTCTGGTCACTTCTCTATAGGAAGGATGTTGAGGCTTTAGAGAGGGTGCAGAGGAGGTTTACTGGGATGCTGCCTGGATTAGAGGGCAAGTGCTATCAGGAGAGGCTGGACAAACTTGGGCTCTTTTCTCTGGAGCGGCAGAGGCTGAGGGGTGATCTGTTGGAAGTGTATAAAATTATGAGGGGCATAGGTAGGGTGGACGAGCAATATCTTTTTCCCATTATTGAGCAATCCAATACCAGAGACCATGCATTTAAGGTGAGAGGGGGTAGATTCAGGGGAGATGTGAGGGTTAAATGTTTTACTCAGAGAGTGGTGGATGCCTAGAATGCATTGCCTGATAGAGTGGTGGAAGCACATTCATTGGGGGCTTGGATGGACACATGAATGAGGAAAATGGAGGGATATGGGCATTCTGTAGGTAGGGGGGATTAGCTATGTCGGCACAACATTGTGGGCTGAAGGTCCTGTTCTGTGCTGTACTGTTCTATGTTCTGAGAACATAGAAGAGTAGTCCATTAGGTCCTTTGAGCCTGGTCTGCCATTCAATATGATCATGGTTGATTCTCCATATTAAAGCTATATTCCCTATCCCTTGATGCTCATTTTCTCTGGACCTATGAACTTCTGTCCCGCTTTATGTAGATTCAACTTGTTCCGAAACTACTCGTTGATGTTACAAACATCAACAGAGATGACCAGAGAATCCGGGGTTGGAATATTCAGTTCAGGATTATCATGTCCAGGATTTAATGCAAGAAAATGACATGTGACACAAATGTCTAGTGATTGAGATCTTGATTTGGAGCCAGACTATAAAACGATGTGCCCGCTGTCCAATTCACGTCTTCCCCTAACTTTAGTCATGCTGTCTTGCTCATCCCCCAGTTTACACTCCAGTATTAAGTCAATATCGAACCCCAAAAACATTAAAAGACCCAGTGGTAAGTGATCAATGACTACTTCTCAAATCATCTCAATTTACTCTGTTTGGTAGATGGAATGAAAATAATTATTTACAGGAAAAAATCCCTTTCGCATTTCAAAAATGTATCCTCATTCCTGTCATACATTGAACTCTTCCCATTGCTATTGCCAATATAAACTTAAAAGACTTTCAGCTAATTGTTCATTTAGTTCAACTATTTACAGTTAGATTCAGCATGGTTGTGCCATGCCTGGACCATCAGAGTAACTCTGGACTGGGGATGGTTAGAAGAGAACTATTTTATGAAAGACAAATTCTCTCACTTACTAAATGTCAATTTACATTAAGCTATCAGAGATCTTGTTTTATTCTATTTTTGTCTTCATCCAAGTGTCTGCTCATCGACTAAAAGTGGAACTCACTTTAGTCAGTCTGCAAGTCCTGAAGTAGGACAATTAGAGTGAATTAATTTGTTGAGGTTTGCATTGTGACTACAGTTTAAAATCTTTTTAAATAAGGAAACTTTGCATTGCTTACCTTTAGAAATTTAAGGCAGTAAGTTAGGTGTTTTCAGCAACCTTTTGAAATAATATTGATCATGTTTGTTAATATATTTAGTTTGAACATTGCAGGAGAGACAGCATAGTTTGTATTAGTCCAACCAATTGATTATGTCACGCTCACATGTAAAGGATTAACTATTGATGGGATACCCTCAAAAGAAAAAAACTTGACTCTGAATAAACGCATGACTTCCAACATATTTGGCTTTCTAATTCTGCAGTAATGTAGACCGAGTTGTGATTAAGCCTTTTTGTGATTGATTGTAATCCAGTATGCTGACATATAACATTGAGCATAGACACAGACAAAAATCTTTAACCATTTTGTTTCTTCCAGATTCAGCTATTCCCACATTCTCCTGTATGAGATCCTATTCTTCATCCTGCATACACTTCATCTCATCCAAAACTTTTCTGCTTGTATTCTATTCTATACCACATCCCATTCAACCATCAGTTTTTCCTCCCTCTGCCTCAAAATCTTCAGAGTTAAAACTCTAACCTTTACTCTCTTCCTGTCTCTGTAACCTACCCCAGGCCTACAGCCCTTTCCTTGTTTTTCTGACTCTTCTCCTTTGTTTTTCTGACTCTAGCCTTTTTGTGCATTTTTCTATTATTTGCAAATACTAATGAAAGCCCTGTCTTCAGCTGCCTAGGGACTAGAATTCCCTCCTAAAATTGTTTGCTTTTCCTTACACTTTTTCTGATATTAAACTGTTTAAAAAAAAAACAAGTTGTTGTGTCCACAGATTTCCGAATAGCTGTGCAAAAATTATTTCTTTGTTATGCCGCAAGTATCGTATTAAACACAAGGATACAAGAAATCCCAGGTAAATAATAAAATAAACATGGGCATGAAAATGCTGTGCCAATATTCATGGTGGAAGAGTCTTGGTTAACATGAGGAAGAAATACATTTTAGCACAAACCTGAGCAAAGAAATAACTCATGGGGCTTTCTTGTCAAGAGAGGGCATATCAGCAATTGTTGGGAAAGATGAAGAGGCCCTTCGAGGTTAGCAAGAAACTTTCCTTGCAAGGCTAAGAAGAGCAGGAGTTTGTCTCCAGGCTTCATTATAAATATTGGGGTTTCCCCTCCTCAATCCCTCTGCTTCCTATGCAAACATACCAAAACACCATCTCCTGACTGCTAGCCAGCATTTTTTTGATCCCAAATTCCCACTCCCTCCAGGTGGCCAGCTTGTGTTTCCTGCCTTTTTTTGGCAGGCAACTGTCTGATGTCCCCCATCCCAAACTTAAGCAAACAAACACATTGTTTTCTCACTGAGTCCTTACCTGCCTGAAACCAGACAGGGTTAAAGCTGACCCAGATATCAGTGAATGCAATTGTTTAGTAATTCATTTTGTGCCTTGACAGAATTTTAAAAAGCCAATCCCATGTTGCATTATCAATTCTGGAAAGTCAGAGGCAATGAGTGAGTCTGTTCTCCATCCAGATGTGTGCATCACTGTGTATATAAATTACCCCAACATTAAGCAAAAACAGGAGGCAAGAATCACAATGATTTATAAGAAAGAAAAAAATTATTTTTAGGAATGCAGGAATCGGACAAGAGTTCCAGTGGAAACAGATGTACTCAATTTGAGTGTTTACGTACCATGACTGTCAGTATCAAGTTTACAGCATCTTCTTTACATCAAGAATCTGCAATCCCAATTGGTCATGAATGCCACAGTGATTTATAAAGATTTGTAAATTACAAATGCATTGATGGTAAAATGTCATTTTCTTCTCTTTCCCTTCTTTCTCCCCTCCTTCCTTCTGAAGTTGCTGACTGTTGCTGGGTTATGGATATGTGGCAGTCTTCAAATGTGAGCTGAGATGGTGAATGTCAGCAAGCTGCTCAACTGTTTACAGCTGAATCCTGTCGTTCAGCAAATCTCAGCTTTCAGTATGAGCCATTGGATTGTTATCATGATTGGGAACCTTGGCTGACTTTTCCTTCCTCTAGCCCAGGGGCAAAAAGGCCAATGCCTGTGACCCTGCTGCCACCCAAGCTGAGATCAGCTAACTCAGCACAGACAGGTCATTGAATCTGTAACCTTCTGGTTGCCATCAATTGCTATGGACTTAGAGCTCCCACAGCTGGTTTTAATGTAAGCTGTAATTAGCAGATCAAAGATTCTGGGCCCTTATTTTAACTCAACCTGCCTGGTAGGATCAGAGTGGGTGAATGGTTAAAATTGCAAAAGCTCATTGGGCAAGTTTCTGCCAGAAAGCTGTGGAGTGCCATTTTTAACCCTGGTGTGAGCCAGGTGACTAAATGTACCCCTTAGAGAAAGTCAATTACATTGTGTATAAATTCAAATAATGTTCTTAAGATGAATTTATACCCTAATATTGTTATAATTGTGCAAAATGCCAAGTTGCAGCAAGTATAACTGCCTCTGATTCTGATCGATTTGACTGAAAACTGGATTCAAAGGAGAAATCCCCTGCAGGTACTTTGATGATTTGGATCCGTGGAGTATCAGTCTTTTGTTTGAAAGTGCCCTGGGATCTTATATGTCCATCTGAGATACCACCCAAATCTCAGACCCACATCTTATTTGAACCTTGGTACCTGCTACAATGCAGCACGCCCTCAACACTGCTCTGGAGTGTCAGACTAGATTTCCATGCTCAAGCCTCTGGAGTGAGAGTTGAACATGGAACCTTTCAACTCAGAAGCAAAAGTGCTTCCAATGGAGCCACAGATGGCAAGACTTACATACCGAAGGTAGCTCTGAGTTTCCAGTTTGCACTTTCCAAGTTTCCTCCTCACCACCACCCCAACCTCATTCATTGCTTGTCACGGATGATGTACTTGCTTTGCTCCTTTAAATGGGCAATGAGTACAGGGAAGAGGAGCAGAACCAGTAGCGGGCTGACTAATCAGCACAAACTGGGCCTATTAGGATACTGCAAGTGAGAGACAATACAGGGTTTGCCCATACATGTGTGCACAAGTGCAATGAAAAACTTACTTGTAGCAGCATCACAGACACATAGCATCCGATACACAACATTCACAATTAAAACAAATTAAGCATAAATTAAACACAATTTTTACAAGAAAGAACACAATTAGAAGAAAAGAAAGTCCATTGTAGTGCAAAGTGGTCATAGTGTTGCTATACTGAGGTCATGTTTAAGATTGTGCAGTTTAGTTCAAGAGCCAAATGGTTGAAAGGAAGTAACTGTTCTTGAACCTGGTGGTGTCGGACTTCAGGCATCCTACCCAGGTGCCTGTATCTAAGAGCCAGATTCTTGGATAGCTCCAAGTATCAATGTATGCAAGCATGCAGTTATTGACCAATTGCAGGCTCTTCAAGCAGGACATGTTGGCTTTGGTTTCAAGGACCTATTCTTTACCAGCAGATGCCAAAGACCAATACCTTACCGATGAAGTCAACTGGTGATTGAGGGTGCTCTAGGGATGAGCAACAATGGACAGGTTCCCTCATTTTTCAAGCACCATGATGTAGCTGTCAGGGCAGCAGAAAGCCATGGCCATCAGTGGGAGCAGGAAAAGGTTTCCACTCCATCAGTGGTCAAATGGTAGTTGTAAGACACCCATTTTCTGTACTAATCCATCCATCTAGAAGTTAGAATTTGTCTGCTAGCAGAGGTGTGTACAATTGATTGCCAGGGCATTGATTATAGAAGTTGGGATGTTATGTTGCAGTTGTACAGGGCATTGGTGAGGCTGCATTTGGAATATTGTGTTCAGTTTTCATCACCCTGCTAGAGGAAAGATGACATTAAGTTGGAAAGAGTGCAGAGAAGATTTATGAGGATTTTGCCAGGACTCGGGGCACTGAGTTATGGAGAGAAGTTGAGCAGGTTGGGACTGATTTCATTGGAGTGTAGGAGAATGAGGGGTGATCTTATAGAGGTGTATAAAATCATGAGGGGCATAGGTAGGGTAAATGCACAGTTTTTTTTCCCAGGGTTGGGGAATCAAGGGCATAGGTTTAAGGTGAGAGGAGAGAGATTTAATAGGAACCTGAGGGGCAACTTTTCACCCAGAGGCTGGTCAGTATATGGAATGAGTTGCAAGGAGAAGTGATTGAGGCAGGTACAACATTTAAAAGGCACTTGGACAGGTACATGGACAAGAAAAGTTGAGAGGGATATGAGCCAAACGCAGACAAATGGGACTAGCTTAGATGGCAATCTTGGTTGGCAATGGACCGGTTGGGCTGAAGGGCCTGTTTCCATGCTGTATGATTCTATGACTCTATGACTGCATTTGAAGGTGCATTCAAAACTGACGCAAATGATGCATTGTACGTAAACGCAGTTATGTTTATTGGAGTAGATGGTCTGTGGCCTGATAGCCACCCACCACCACACTGCACACACCTCTGGTTGCTAGGATACAAGGGACAGCATAAGGTTTGATCAGGGTAAAAAAGGAAGAATATGGCAGGTATAGGTAACTGGGATCAAGGTAGTCTCTTGAGGAATATAGAGTGTGTAGGAGAGAACAAGAAAAAAATTAGGAGGGGAAATGGGACCATGAAATATCTTTGGCAAGTATATCAGGAGCAAAAGAAAGAATCAGTTCCCTTTGGGACCGTGGAGTAATCTTTGTGTGGAGGCTGGTAATGTGGACGAGGTCCTAAATGAATATTTCCTCATCTGTATTTGCCAAGGAGAAAGAAATGGAAGATGGTGAGGTCAAGAAGAGATATGTAGATAATCTGAAGCAGGTCTGCATTGAGAAGGAGCAGTTGTTAGACGTTATGGGATGCATAAGGATTGATAAATCCTAGGGCTGGATGTAGTCTATCCCAAGTCATTCTAGAAGCAAAGGAAGAGATAACTGGAGCTCTGAGGGATAGATGCCAGAAGACTGAAGGATAGCTCATTACGTTCTTCATTTAGGAAGGGCAACCAAGATAAGCCAGGTGACTACAGGCCAGTGATCCTTACATCAGTGGTAGGGAAGTGACTGGAGAATATCCGAAGGTATAGGATTTATGTTAATTTGGAAAAGTAGGGCTGATCAGGGATAGTCAACATGTCTTTGTGTGGGGGAAGCCCCGCCAGACTAATTTGACTGAGATTTTTGAGGAGACAGTGAAGAAGAGATGTTGATAGGGTCAATGGTCAGAACATTTTTCCCGTGGTAGGGGCATAAAAAAGCAAGAGGACATTGGTTTAAAGTGAAAGGAGTTTTAAAGGAGATCTGAGGGGAAGTTATTTTTTTTACACAGAGAGTCGTTGCTATCTGGAATGTGCTGCCAGAGGAGGTGGTGGAATCAGATACAATCACCACATTTAAGCAATATTTAGACAGGCTGTTAAATGGTTAAGGCATAGAAGGAAATGAACCTAATGCAGCCAAATGGGATTAGTGTAGATGGGCAGAAAGGTTGGTTGAAGGGCCCATTTCTGTGCTGTACAACTCTGTGACTCTGTGATGACAGCCATCATCATTGACCTCAGCAGACATGTGCAGATTCATAGGATTCCAGGGTCATCACAGGACATACCTGCAGTCTCTTGAAGTCATGAAGCCAAAACAGGTCTACAGCGGATGCCATCTCCCTGGCCCTCCACTCAGCTCTGGAGCATCTGGACAGTAAAGACACCAATGTTAGACTATTGTTTATTGATGACAGCTCTGCCTTCAATACAATAATCCCAAGTAAGCTTGTCACCAAACTCCGAGACCTAGGACTCAACACCTCCCTCTGTAACTGACTTCCTAACAAACAGACAGCAATCAGTGAGGATAGGCAGCAATACCTCCGGCAGGATTATTCTCAACACTGGTGCCCCACAAGGCTGCGTCCTCAGCCCTCTACTCTACTCTCTATGCACTCATGACTGTGTGGCCAGATTCTGCTCTAAGTCCATCTACAAGTTTGCAGATGATACCACTGTTCTAGGCCGTATCTCAAACAGCAACGAGTCGGAGTACAGGAAGGAGATAGAGAGCTTAGTGGAATGGTGTCATGACAACAACCTTTCCCTCAATGTCAACAAAACAAAAGAGCTGGTCATTGACTTCAGGAAAGGGGGCGGTGTACATGCACCTGTCTACATCAATGGTGCTGAGGTTGAGAGGGTTGAGAGCTTCAAGTTCCTGGGAGTAAACATCACCAACAACCTGTCCTGGTCAAATAACGTAGAAGACACGGCCAAGAAAACTCACCAGCCTCTCTACTTCCTCAGGAGGCTAAAGAAATTTGGTTTGTCCCCTTTGACTCTCACTAATTTTTATCGATGCACAACAGAAAGCATCCTGTCTGGATGTATCATGGCTTGGTACCTCAACTGCTCTGCCCAGGACTGCAAGGAACTGCAGAGAGTTGTGGACACAGCC
Source organism: Pristis pectinata (assembly GCF_009764475.1). Taxonomy (NCBI): domain Eukaryota; kingdom Metazoa; phylum Chordata; class Chondrichthyes; order Rhinopristiformes; family Pristidae; genus Pristis; species Pristis pectinata. The sequence goes on from NC_067407.1 coordinate 115,518,389, forward strand.
CAGCACATCACGGACACCAGTCTCCCCTCCTTGGACTCTGTGTTTACCTCTCACTGTCTTGGTGAAGCAGCCAGTATAATCAAAGACCCCACCCACCGAGGTCATTCTCTCTTCTCTCCTCTTCCATCGGGTAGAAGATACAGGAGCCTGAAGGCACGTACCACCAGACTTAAGGACAGCTCCTACTCCACTGTGATAAGACTATTGAATGGTTCCCTTATACAATGAGATGGACTTTGACCTCACGATCTACCTTGTTGTGACCTTGCACCTTATTGCACTGCACTTTTTCTGTAGCTGTGACACTTTACTCTGTACTGTTATTGTTTTTACCTGTACTACATCAACGCACTCTGTACTGACTCAGTGTAACTGCACTGTGTAATGAATTGACCAGTACGATCGGTTTGTAAGACAAGCTTTTCACTGTACGTCGGTACAAGTGACAATAATAAGCCAATACCAATACCAATTTAGGTCCTTCTATTGCATTGACAGTACACTGAATACGACCCATATAAAGTCAGCCATATCATTGTTTTTGTGGCCCCTGCACCCCCTGGCAATGCAAGAAAGACTGGAGCTGCAGGAAGAAGAGAAACAAGTACATAGAACATAGAACAGTACAGAACAGGCCCTTCAGCCCACAATGTTGTGCCGACAAAGCTATTCCCTCCAACGTACAGAATGCCCATATCTCTCTGTTTCCTTCTCATTCATGTACCCATCCAAGCCCCTCTTAAAAGCCCCCAATGAATTTGCCTCCACCACCCTATCAGGCAATGCATTCCAGGTATCCACCACTCTCTCAGTAAAAAATGTACCCCTCATGTCTGTTCCGAATCTAACCCCTCTCACCTTAAATGCATGCCCTCTGGTATTGGATTGCTCAAGAATGGGAAAAAGATATTGCTTATCCACCCTATCTATGTCCCTCATAATTATATACACTTCCAACAGATCACCCCTCAGCCTCTGCCACTCCAGAGAAAAGAGACCAAGTTTGTCCAGCCTCTCCTGATAGCACATGCTATCTAATCCAGGCAGCATTCTAGTAAAACTCCTCTGCACCCTCTCTAAAGCCTCAACATCCTTCCTTATAGTGAGTTGACCAGAATTGCACGCAATACTCTAAATGTGGCCTAACCAGAGTTCTATAGAGATGCATCATAACTTCTTGACTCCTGTACTCAATACCCCAATTAATGAAAGCAAGCATTCCATAAGCCTTCTTAACCACCCTGTCTACCTGTGTAGCCACTTTCAATGAGTCATGGACTTGCACCCCAAGGTCTCTCTGCTCTTCAACACTGCTAAAGGTCTTGCCCTTAAGAGTTTACTGCCTCTTGACATTAGTCCTACCAAGGTGCAACACCTCACATTTATCCGGGTTAAACTCCAACTGCCATTTCTCTGCCCACACCTGCAGCTGATCTGTATCATGCTGTATCCGTCGCCAAGTAGAGGAAGGAGGAAGAATTGTATGAAAACAGGTGAGGACCACAAGAAGGAGCATCAACAGGAGGTACTTCAGCCAAAGATTCCAATGCACGGTTGACAGAGCAATTCTTTCAGTTATCTCATAGTCTGAAATCCCCCTTAACAATTACTGAGAGTAATAGTTGCTGCACCATTCTTTTGATTGTGTGTTGAAGAATATTGAAACCAGCCTCTGACGATTCTCTCAGTTTCTCTTCCTAAGAAACTGGAAAATAGTGAATCAAATTAACAATATGTTTTATTAAACAAGAGAACTTGCAGAGAGAAAGGCAGAATCTTTCCATTATGTGTCCACTACCACACACGCCAACTGACTCAGACCATTTCTACTCATAGAGAGCAGTTGATTATGTTTTTAGCCAATGGTACACAAGCCACACGTGTTGCAATGACGTTCCAAATGTGCAAATTAAGATGCTGCAAAGAGAGGGAAGTACAGAGTGAACCAATGTCAGTGTCCTCTCCTAGACTAACATCCCTCAGTTATTCTCAGTCAGCCATGTTGGGCAGGCTAGGTCATTTGCATGGCCAACACCGAGCTCACATAAGCAACAGAAGGAGCTCACTACCTCACACACCTGCCTGCCCTATCAGGCAACTCCTGCCCCATTTGTGGAAATGTTTGCCGTTCCCACATTGGCCTCACCATCACCTCAGAGCCCACAAAGCTGGAGTGGAAAGAAATCAAAAACAAATCCTTTTGCAAGCCAGTTGATCAACTCAGAGTTTCTGACAGGTGCTTCCTCAATGGCTTCAACAGAGCTGGGGTAAGGCTACTGTTGTTTGTGTTGCTATGCTTGTAGCCAGTGATCTTGGAGGCCATGGACTTGCTTATATGACTTCATGAATTTCTGGGATAGTTTGGCCCAACTAGGTCTCAGGCAGGTTTTGACTGAAGTGGTGACAAAGTAACGAAATACATTGATATCTTGATCAAAAGTCAAGAAATGTCACCACTACCCTCTACTGCCACTTACACTGGGCTGGTTCTTGGTACTTCCATTTATTTAGTGAAGCGTGTTCTGCAATGGGTAAATACCTTCCTCTCTGTGGCAAATGTATGTCTATCCAAGATGGATATCACAATTTTCTCCAAACCTAAATTTTAATTGATGTAGAGGCAAAAACTTGTTCATGTAAGCTTATTTTGAACAATGTCATTAATGTAATAAGCATAATTCCTTTGTTGCTTGCCAAGGCTAAATTTAAGATTATTCATCTATGAGAAAATGAAACATGAGTTCTGATGTCAAACTACAAGGAAAACATTTGACAGATAGCAGGAAGTATGAACCATTAAAAGACATGTGATCCAGAAATCTCCATTCCTTTGTTATTTTAGTGGGCTGTAATGAATATATATCAAAATGCCATAACTACATAGCATCCTGAGAGATATTCTTGTCTGAAATAGAAACATTTGGACTACTGTCAACTATTTGATCTGAGACTACGTTGTTGCTTATTCTGATCTCTATATTTACATGAAACGACAACAATAGGTTTCTCTTTGCAAGGCCAGTCTACACTTCATTACAAAAGTAGAAAAGTTGCTGGAAACACCCAAGTAAGGTGGCATCTGTGGAGAGGAAAACAGAGCAATGACCTTCCATCAGAATCTGCAGATGTGAAGGGTGGAACAAGCCATAAGAGTTAAGTGTTACCATACTCCTATTACAACACCATTACCAGTGTTTATTCAGATAGAACAACCCTCTCCTGCATACAACATTTCCAAAGCCCATCATCTATATTTTGCTTAGTGTTGGGAACCATTCCCTTAAGTTCCCACTGGCAGCTCATCTGAATCAGCCAGCCACTTCATACCATGGGAATTTGAGTCAGAAAATTGGAAAATAGCCCACTAGTGATCCTCATCAGTTAAAGCAGACTAAATATCCTTGCTATCAGCTCTAAATGAGGTTGTTGCTCCCAGGGCTGGGATTAAAATAGACCCAAAGGCAAGCATCAATTCCACTAAGATCACCAACCAAAGGTTATGAGTGGGTGGCAGTTTTGGATTACTTGCATCCATGACTGTTATAACTTTTTTTTATATCCACACACTCCTCCAGTTCAATTAATAACACATAATAGGAATAAAATTTTATTCATCACAGCCTGTTTATAAGAGTTTTTTTAAACTGGCTGTAGCAGATGGTAAATCTATTTGGTTTTAACTGCCCTTCATTAGAAAATGCTGTCCAAGAACAAAATGGGTTTAACATCTAAATTCTAATTCTAAGGTAAAGGCTTTTTGTCAGTTTTCAAAAGCAACAAGTTTTCAAATGGAATGGAAAATCAAGGCAGCCCCACTGTTTATTAAACCACTCTCCATTTTGAGTGGTAGAAAGTGACAGTTAGATTGAAAATTTCCTTGATGCTTTACAAATTTAAGCAGATCCCTTAATTAATAGATTTTATAACAAGCAGGGAGGGAAACCCAATTTAAGAGTTGTCATCTCTATATAAAGCAACAATTTAAAAAAAAATGTAGTTGAGATTATCACTATTCTTCTGTGATACAGATAGAATCAAAAAAAAGCCTTTAGAATTCCTTCTTTAAATACCTCTATAAAAATATCTGATTGGAGGTAACTAAATTCTGATACAGCTGATGGCTCCCAGAGAGAATGATTGTACACTAGTGGGTAACATCATGGATCAGCAGACTGAAAGGTATTCCCTGTAATTGTACTGTTACAGAGTCATAACTTTTGTTTTAACTTGTACTCAAGGAGTTGACTTAGACATTGAGAAAACCTTCAGTTTGACTACTGTCCTGGCCACAATGCGCTTGGGACCCTGATTTGTGTGTGCTAACCTCTAGGGTTCATCTATTTATAAACCTGCCAAACACAGTGGCTGTAAAATGCTGGCCCAAGTGCCTGCCTTGCCAATTAATTTTCAGGTGTGAAACAAATAAGGCAATTGAAAATTGTTTCTGCCTGTCTGACCCAGACAGTGTGTATAAGATTGAAAATCTCATGAGCCAAGAGACTTAAACCCACAAAGCTCTACTCAAATGAAGTTGCTGCTCTGCTACATCTTCAGTTTAGCTACTTTTATAAGCCCTTCATATGCAGTAGAATTAGCTTTCATAGATTTGACCCATGTTGCGTGCTTTAGGTCTTACATCTCTTTGGATTCAGAGGAATGAGTGGAGCAGAGATGGATGGTTCTAAGTCATCAATTTAACATCTCCTATCTATCTGAGGATCTGAAATCAAACATTCAATTAAGCAATAAGTCAATGAAGGAAGTATGTATTGGTACGTCTTGTTTGAAATGTGGAGCCTACTCTACACATTGGATGGACTGAAATCCACCCCACCCTCCATAACCCCTTACCACCCATCCCCACCATTGACAATACCAAATCTGAACGAGGATACTCCAAAATCAGGAGTTGGTTGTAAAAGTTATTCTTACACTTTCTCTTTTCACATCCAAAAGTCACATTTGTACTATGTTCCCAATATAGAATATTTCATGATCCCTGAGATTGCAAAACCCAACCTCAATTTTCTAGGGTCTTCTGCAGAAGTAAAAAGAAATTACCCTCAGACACCCACAACCAATCATGTTGGCTCACTGCTCTTGGTTTATCTCAAATTTCTAAGCATACAGCTACCCAGCACAATGGGCCTGGGCCATCAATTAGGTTTCTCAACATAAAACAAACATCATTCTGCTGTGGCTGCTGATAGACTGGGTGGGTGACAGGGATGGTCAAATAATGTTGCTTCATTTATTCGGCTCTGTTTTGGTGTGACATTCTATTGCTGAGTTAACTATAATGAATTTGGCATCAGAAACAAAACTAATGTGTACCTGAATACCTCCTCCAACTATCTTTTCAAGCTTTCATCTTCCAACTGTGTGCCCCTTGCACTCACCATTGTCCTTGTAATTAATTACTGTTGATTAGTTTAATTAACTGGTCATTGTTTCTGTTCATGATCAAAGACTGACCTCAATTAAACCATTGAAGCAAATGTCAGATTAGCAAATTCTTTAGTGTTATTATTGGAGATTTTCTTTTAAATTAGGACTTGTCAAGAATGATTGCTGCAAAGTTCAACTCAGAGGTCAATCTGGAAATCAGCATTTGCAGTCTTTAGAAGAATTAGGTTGTGCTGGGAACTCATGGTCACTGCAGCAGTACAGATTTCATATTATTGAAGCAGGAATTTACTGCTTCATTTGTTGCTGTTAAATACCATCCTGACATCTGTCTAGTGGGGGCAACAAACAGAGTTTAACAGTATCCCCACTATTTTCTGTAGACTTGGATTTAAGACAGCTAATGTGTATCATAATCTGTAATTGTGGGTCTCTCAACATGCAACAATAGTGTTTTAGGATTTTAAGCACTTCATCAATCAACTTCAAAGTAGACAAGCTAACATTGTCATGTTAGAGAGAGAGAGAGGGAATGGGTGGGGGAAATGTGCTAGTTGCTATCAGTAAAATTACAATATATGTATATATTTTAAAAACAGTGTTTACCTTGGTGTTGTGTTTGAAACAATGTTTGCCCCATAAAAGTGAGTCAGTTGAAATGGGCTGGCTAAAGTTTTGCAGGGAAAAAACAAGATTCCACTCCTAGTTTTGTTCAATGGAAGGCTAAATTGTAGAATTAAACTCAAAGTTCAGTGCTGCTAATGCTTGGTGCTTCTAGCTTCAAGCCAGTGCAATACCAGCATTCTCTCTGCATTAAGTTGGATGTGTTTAAGGCAAAAAAATTTCAACTGCTGTTCAGTTTGATAATGCAACATGTGAAAGTGAATTGCAATATTACCAGTTTTGCAAAAGTCAACCCACCACCTTTTGGAAAAGAAAGTATGACACACAGGGGAAATTATTGTGTCACTACCTCTTTCCTGATGCTAAATTAGTACTTTTGTTGGGTTCACTAGGGTCACGAACTTCACCATAATTGGCAAATTGTGGTCAGACTTACCTTAGCACCTTAATTCTCTCTGCTACAGTACCTCAAGTTCTATGCTGGCGTGGAATTAATTTGCAGGATGAATTGGAAATTTCACCATCTTCATTCTAGAACCAAGGTCACTCCAACCTCTGTCATCAAAGCTGTGGTGCACTGGCACCCCTGGAATATGTGTACACTGGGAGGCCGAAATCCTAATCACTATTGATAAGATAAGATATCTTTATTAGTCACATGTATATTGAAACACACAGTGAAATGCATCTTTTGCGTGGGGTGTTCTTGGGGCAGCCCGTAAATGTCGCCACGCTTCCGGCGCCAACATAGCATGCCCACAACTTCCTAACCCGTACATCTTTGGAATGTGGGAGGAAACTGGAGCACCCGGAGGAAACCCGTGCAGACACGGGGAGAACGTACAAACTCCTTACAGACAGCGGTGGGAATTGAACCTGGGTCACTGGCGCTGTAATAGTGGTATGCTAACCACTACACTACTGAGCCTGATGATTCCTTCATCAAAGCAAAGAGCTTGCATTAAACTTCCAGAAGACAAAGGTATTAACCTCCCATGTAACACCACCCCATAACAATCAAGATTCACTGAGACCCAGGTTGATGTGGATCACTTTCCATATTTGAGGGCCACTTTTCAGTGAAACCAGATATTGATGTCACTGCCTCCAAAGTGCCAGCATCAAGCTCATGGTCTACTGAGCAACAGCGAAAGTCATCCTCTGTGTAGAGACATGCGTAACTTAGAGCATTCACCTGAGATATACCTCCAAACACCTCTAAATTTACTGGCAGGATGGGTGCCAGTGTCCTTTACCATGCCAGTATCCCTAACATTGAGGCTTTGATCATGTTCAGCTATTTTTTGGTGGGCAGGCCTTTCTGTATTCCCAACACCAGAGTCCTGAAAGAGGCACTTCATTCTGAGCTCCTTCAAGGCATGAGATTTCTGGCATGATAGAGGAAGGACTTTAAGGACACTTTCAAAACTTTGTTGAAAAATGTGTCATTCCCACCAGCTCATGGGAATCCCTGGCCCAAAACTGCTGAAATTATAAAAGGAGCACCTGAAGAAGCACTGAGTACCCAAAGTCTCTCACTCAGGAGCATATGGAGGTCAAGCACAGCCAGCAAGACCCCAGTTTACCCACCTACTCATTTGTCAAGCACCACCCATTCCATCTGTGGCAGAGCCTGCAGATCTTGCACAGGATTCAAAGTTCACCTCAGAACCCCAAAGAGGAATGGTCCGCTTCAAAACAAATGTTTCCTAGTGATCTAAAGCTCTATGAATGTACAAGGCAGCATTCATTTGAACTTAGACCTCCTGCCATGCTTTCTACAAATTGAGGGACTTGGGGATGAGCAAGTCATGAGGGACAATTGTTGCCTTGACATGTCAGAGCCAGTTTAATCAACAATGGTTCTTTAGGAGCAAGCTGCACTCTGCCGGTGGTGGCATTTCAATCAATATTGTTTGGATGATGTTTGGACGTATATTTTAATTTAGTATTTTTTTTTGTTTTTAATTGCTATGCCTAACATGGTATTGTTATATTTTCATTTGCTTCAGTTTTTCCTCTCATCAGTTTTCTGGAGGATGTTGGTTACAGCAGCAGGTGGCATCTTCTTGACAGATTGGTAAAGTGCCTCAGGGTCAGTAGAGCAGGGCCAGGGAAAATCATGACCGAGTTAGTTCCAGTCTTCATGTAATAATATCCTCACATACATGCTATCCAGCATTCACAGCAACCTATTGAACCTGATGGGGATATCATCAATCTAGGGGCTCTATCTTCATATCCCCATTGCAAACCAAAAGTATCATGGGGAAGGCCCTCTAATCCAGGCATGGCACACAAGATCCAATCATTTCATTCATCTGTTGTGGTTAGTGATGGTAGTAAATTCCTGAGGGATTAAGAATTCAAAAACAACAGCAACAATTTGTATTTATTTAGCTCATTGAATATTGTGGAAAAAGTTCTAATGAGCTTCACTGGAGTGTTATTAATGCAATTTGACTCAAAACCAGGTGAACACAGAAGGAAGTTTTAAAGAATATCATAAAGGGTGCTAGAGAGATTGAGAAGTGTAGGGAGGGAGGGAACTCCCACTCATAACTGTAAAGAGTGTGAGTTTACCAGTGTTTGTAGGGATTGAACTTTTGAAGTGAAGGGAAAAGAGGGAAGTACAGGACTTTCAAGGGAAGAATGGAAGAGGGAAAATGCCAGAACAATATTTTTTGTTAAGGTGTGGGAAGTGAGGGAGTGAAGGAATAGGCAACAGAACTTCAGAGGATAGGAAAAGATGCCACTCAGCATTTAGTGAAGGTAGGACAAAGTCAAGAGGAGAACTCAGGGAGAGAAACTAGAACTAATGCATTGGGAAAGCTGCTTCTGGTTATTCTGTTAACTTTTCCTTTTTTTATTGATATTAAATAAAAGTTAATGATTGTAAAATATTAACACTGAAAATTAATAAAATGCACAAATTGTAATTAAAGATATCAAATGTAACAGAAGCTGCAACTATAGAGACAGTTATAATTCTATATTTGCTGAATGTTAGGCTTATTCATTTAACCTACAAGCCTCAATGCACTTGCAGTGTAATCGTTGTTTTATGTAACAAAGCAAATACTGTAAGATGTGTTTAAATGTAAGGTTTTTTTGTAATCTTCAGCTGTTGTGAAGCTTCTCGATTGACAATTGGCTAATAATGGGAATTTTGGCTGATATTATGTCTTCCCTTCTTTCGAGCCTGAGCCTATCAAAGAATCCCCACTGTAGCTCAGTTGTCTCAGCATGGACCAGGGCTTGAACCTGGAATTTTGCTTCTATCTGTTTTTCTGTCACAGGCTGGGCAGTTTGGGCTCCCTATTTAGCCCACACCTGATTCTGATGTAAATCAATTGCCTTTAATCTGTTCTTTCCATCCACTGCTCTCTGGGCTCCACAGATATAACTGAGTCACTGTGGCCAAGACCATAACATTTTTTTGCATTTGCACATTAGTTTGTATTTCACCAAAAACCATAAACTTATGACTGGCAAGAAATAGAAAATAAAGATAATTACAGCTTAGTTGTTTGTGTTTAAGATGACCAAACTGCCAACTTTGAGATGTTCACATATTTGGGCACAGTTCCACACCTTGACTCTCCTTTTCCATAACTCCCATACCCCTCCATGCAATCCCTTCCCCTGCAATCATGAAAATACTTGATATTCCTAACAACACTGACTAGTGATTATCCTCATCACAGATGTAGCATTGTCAGTTGATTATGATGTTTGACATTGCAGTCAGCTGGGTTAAAATTAGCACTGTAGTAATATTGGTTCACAAGCAATGTGATTTATATTTCCAAAGGCCAAGGTTACAAATACTCCCAAGAGAAATGAACCATTTCCTGCAAATCTGCAAAATGAAGTAAGGTCAGATTGCATCTGAATGGTTTTCCACATGCTTACAGACTCGGTCCATCCCTAAGACAAAGGATAGCAGAGCAGCTGAAAGGCATTAATATTCTGCTCGACATCTAACTTGTTACTTTCTCTTAAAGCATTTTTATTTTAAATAGGTTGAATAGATCAACATGGAAATCATTTTATTTTAGCACTTTTTAAACCTTGTCATGAAGCCAATTTCATAATTGTAAACATGTTGAGAGAATTTTTGACCTGTTTCTATGACCTTCAAATACAATTATATCTGAGAATACAAATGACAATCCTTGCAGCAGAAGATTGAAGTGTGCACTTTGCTGTTAGTAAGGAAGGAACAGAGAAAAATGAAGGTTTCTCCTACTTTTCTCTCAGGTCTAGGATAAGGTATTCCTCAGTCACGTACTCAGTGGATCAGAGGTGAAGGTAAACTTGTTAAATAAAGGATTTTAAATACACACAAAACCAATGCAGAGCACGCCTTCACTTTAAGAGTCTCGTTACTGAGCTATGTCTCATAAACTGTTTTCATAATCCAGAGTGCATTTTGGGAAAATATTTTAATTGTTTTCTTTCCCACATTTATCAGCAGATAACGCAAAATGTCTCCCTACAGACCAGCTCAATACTTTGCATGTGTGCAAACCAGCCATAAAAATTTGAGCAATTTTGTGCCATAATGCTGCACTACGACATCATTATGGACATAATAAGTGTTTGCAGATGTGATGATGTCATGATATTTGCATCACCAATGTTAAGCATACTTTTGCCACTTGAGCAGGATATTTATTTCCCTCTTTTAACTACTATACAAAATTCTGCTACTTTTATCATGGCTGGTGACAAGTCATGCTCCTCCATCACATAATTTCACTCACCTACATGTACTCAATCTTAGAAATATTCTCCTTGATCTAAATCTTCCCATGGCCTCCCATCTCCTTTAACCTCCTCCACTCCTACAACTTTCAACTTTGACCTTTTGAACAACCCCAATTTTCTTTGCCTTTCTACTGGTAGCTGTAACTTTCATTGCCTAGGTGCTAAATGCTAGAAATGATTGAAAAACCTACCTGAGCAAATGGCTTCTTGTACAATTTGAAGTCAAATTTTGTTTGAAAGCACACATGTGAAGTGCTTTGGGACGTATTTATTATCAATTAAATGTCCCACGTAAGTGCAAGTTGTCACAGAGAGATACAGCATGGAAACAAGCCCTTCCGCCTACCGAGTCTGTACTGACCATCAACAATAATCCTAAATTAATCCTATTTTTTAGTTTCCCTACATTCAAATCAACTTCCTCCAGATTCTACCATTCACTGACACAGTCTGGGCAATTTACAGTAGCCAATTAACCTACCAACCTGCACGTCATTGGGATGTTGCAGGAAACCTGCACACATGGAGGTCACAGGGAGAATGTGCAAACTCCATGCAGACATCATCCAAGGTCAGGTTGGAACCCAGCTCTCTGGCATTGTGAGGCAGTTGTTTTACTAGCTGTACCTCTGTTCTGCCTCAAATTGTTGTTTACTTCCATTGGTGATTACTGGCCTGAGGATGACCATACATGAAAATAGGTCCTTTGAGCTTTCAAGCTTAAAAAAACTCTGCTGAAGATTATCTTCATGATGCCTTCAGTTGTATAAGATCCATTCTGCAGAAATCAATGGCTGAAGACCAAAAATGACTTTATTGGATTGCTCAAACTTGACCCTGTTTAATGCTGCATTTTATGAGATTAATTAAAAGGTTAACTTGCAAAATTTGTTGAATTTGAGGAGGCTGTTGCAACATTGGTGGCCTGCTTGGAAAAGTGCTTGTCACAGTTTAAGCAGAAAGAAGAGCTGTGAACCATTTTTATCTCAATAATACTGCCTGGAGGTAAGGAACTTTACTGTGTTTACGGACACCATTCTTGTAAACAGTGTCCAGTCTTACGTTAAATTCCAAAGCTGATTTCTCCATTTGTTTTCTTTGTTCCACACATATTTTCAGTGTTGTAACATCAACTAGATTTCATTCCATTGGAATCAATAGTAACATGAACTAACAGTGAGAAATGCCAAATAGTTACACAAGTTCTGCTGCATTTTTATTGAATATTCTGAGAAACAGATTACAAGTGGGGTGAAATCCAGGCAATGATTAGAAATTATTAGTGTCACACACAAAAAAAATTGCCTTTAGGAAGCTGTACAAGCAATGTGGTTTGTGTGAATCACTGCACTGTTCCCCTCTCTTCACTCCCCATCTGCATGTTAAATGCTGTATCACAAACTACGTTTTAGCAAATGTCCTCTTCTGATGTGAGTTCATATCCTTTCTTATCATATCAGTTTTCAGAGTCCAACATGTTCTCAGATTTCAGGCATTGATTTCATTGAAATGACCTTTAGTTCTAGAGGGTGTTTTGGTGGAGGAGGGGAGGTTTTATCAAACTGACAACAAAGCAATTTCTGTCTATTTATGCTTTAAAATTCATTTCCTTTGTATATCTTTAATCATACTGTCTTGGTCTTGTATCATCTGTGTCTGTCTCAAGTACTTGATATGTTCTCTTTGCTGAGATTGGACCAGCTTCAAGGCACTGGGCATTTTATGCTGTGAATCCTTCAGCACGAGAGCTGCTCCCGGGGGTATTAGGTTTTCATATGCAGTATCATCTATGCAAGAATTCAGGGGACTTCGAGTATAATTAAAGTTTCAGTTTGTTTTAAATTCGACGTGTATTATTTGTGCTAAATCACAATCTCCTTTGTTCCTGGCAGATTTACTCCAGGCTAATGTAAAGACAAAAGGCAGCAACTACGTGAGGAAGATGAGCAGGACTCATTATCTAATCAAAATGTTGCGTCTATGCTTTTGCAACCTATTCTCCAAAAGCCAACAACAATTTTCCCTCTTGGCAATCATGGTTTGGACAAGTATGCCAATATCTGCAAAATTGTCTTCCACACAAAAGTGCTTGATTAACTGCCCAAGGGAAAGAGACATCATGGGAGACACAACAGGCTCTATAAGTACTAGATTGATGTGGTGTCAAAAGACTTTGACCATCTGGGAATAGTGGTAGGCAAGGCCAAACACCTGACGGTTGGTTAGACGAGTCAGAGAGAAACTGATGTCGGCCACAAATCACCTTATCATTTCTTGAGTGTGATAATTTCAAGCTGTAGCTGGACATTATCTTATGGTTGTCATGCTTTAATATTGACAACAAATCATGTTAACAATGTGACACTGGGCTAATGGGATTTGAAATGCACATCTGCTCCAGTTCATTGTAGTTCAAGATGCAACACTCATTTCAAACATCAAAAGCAACACCATAAATGACCAGGACAAGCAATTTATTTTCCAAAACTTTTTAACTTAAAAACTCATGTCACCAAATTAATGTTATAGAAATCTTTCCATCAGTGAGAAACAGTATTTGCTATCAGTTTTTCATTTGCCGTTTCAATCTTTTTGCAAACCCATAATTTGCAAGTGAATTTCTCTGAAATATTCAAGCATTTTTCTCTTTCAGTGAAATGGAAATGCAATAGCCAATTTGTTTTTCCATATCAAAAATCCATTTGTCAAATAGCTCTGATGCTTTTATTGAGGGAGGCAATAATGTTTCACTTGGCATGCCTTGAAATGGCAATATTTGTGTAAAAGAACATTAAAGTCTTGGACTTACTAGCTGTATTTACTTACTGGTAAGACATACAAACCAAACGTGTAGTGAAGACATGTGGTTCCAATCTTTACCATCCCATCATGTTGCAGGCTCAATGTTCCCATTTATTTCCCATGGGACATTAAACATTAGGTAGTACTGGGCACATTCTTAAAAGTACCACAATTCCCCATGGCAATGGGAATTCCATTTACAGTGTGTGTTTTTAAATACAGTAAAATTATGATCAATACTAAAGTTGTTTGCAGAGGACTATCTTGTTTGGATAAGATTGAATATTATTAAATATGAATGCAAAAGACAAGGGATTTCTTTTGATGAGGTTTAGTATTTATCAAGATTGGACCAGGAACTATATTTAGCCTTATATTTAGCCTCAGACTGGATCTGACACAAGGAGATAAACTTTCTGAGCCATTTTTGTTTTGGGAGGAATAGCATGTGTCACATTGATTGTGAGCAATGATTGCTGCTTTAAGGATGTTATCCCTTTAACGATTATGTCATGTGGGTGCAACAGTGGTTTGTAGAAAGTTCCAGAGAGGCGATCTGTGAAGAGCCTTTGAGTAAACATTCATGCTGCTTGAGCTCAGCATGTGCTGTACATACTGCAATGGACCTTGTTAGATGCTGGGAACCCACTGAGCTCACAAACACTTTACAGGAGGAATAGTCCTCACATGTTAAGGGCCAGATGGTATCATGTCATGGCAGGACTATAACCCAACACACAGGCACTGCCAAGCCTTGGCCCATTTCTATGAAGCAGGTTTCCATACAAGTAGGCAGGGCCCAAGTCCCCATTCCTACCATCAGGACTCAGTACAAAATTCCTGCAAGTGATTGTGGGCTAGAATTGCCACGGATTTGCTCAACCTCTGTGTGAGGAAACCCTAGAGAGTTTCTGGCATTTTTCCAGGGATTCCATGGACTTTTTGCCAAAGTAAGTGTTGGAGATTGCTGAACAACCTACACACCACCATCATCACCAGCGGCCTCCATCCCCGCCCTCCCCCACTCATAGAACTCCCAATTTAATCTTCAGGGAGGAGTTGCATTTTGGGAGCAGGATGAGGATTTCAGGTGTGAGTGAGCTGACTAATAGTAGTTTATCTGAATTTATGAAAGCATGTCAAGGAGTGATGGTGATCTGGCAAGACTTAAGTTTCCAAATAAAGTAGACAGTTATATGGGTAAAATCTACTGGGAACAGAAACTTAGCAAATGTGCCTGCATCTCACCTGTAATGTGGATTCGGGTGAAGATAGTGGGGTAAGGGAGAGATTTAGATTCAATCATGTGCCAGAAGAGCTTCAGGTCCTGCCTGTTAAAGGAGACTTATGTGCATGTTAGAACCACAGAAAATTTATGAAATCGAAGGAGACCATTCATCCCATCATGTCAGTGACTGTGATTGTGGCACAGTGCACTGGTTTCACAGGAGCCAGGCCTTCATCATTAGCCTCCTTCCACCCTTTGGTAAAGTGGCCAATCCACCTCCCTGCCCTCACTTCAATCTTCGGGATGGATGATTAGGTCAACTTCCCTCAAAACTTGTTGCTGTTGCAGAACAGAGGGACATTGGAGTACAAGTGCATGCTTCCTGAAAGAGGCATCGCAGGTAGACAGGTGGTGAAGAAGGCACTTGGCACATTAGCCTTCATCAGTCAGGGCACTGAGAATAGAAGTTGGGATGTCATGTTGCAGTGTACAAGACGTTGGTGAGGCTGCCATTGGAATATTGTGTTCAGTTTTGGTCACCCTGCTGTAGGAAATATGTCATTAAGTTCAAAAGAGTGCAGAGAAGATTTACGAGGATGTTGTCAGGACATCAGGGGACTGAGTTATGGAGGGAGGTTGAGCAGGTTGGAACTTTTTTCATTGGAGCGTAGGAGAATGAGGGGTGATCTTATAGAGGTGTATAAAATTATGAGGGTCATAGATAGGGTGAATGTGTACAGTCTTTTTCCCAGCGTTGGGGAATCAGGAACTGGAGGACATAGGATTAAGGTGAGAAGGAAGAGATTTAATAGGAACCTGAGGGGCAACTTTTTCACCCAGAGTGTGGTCAGTATATGGAATGAACTGCCAGAGGAAGTGATTGAGGCAGTATGTTAACAACATTTAAAAGGTACTTGGATAGGTACATTGATAAGAAAGGTTTAGAGGCATATGGGCCAAATGCAGGCAAATGGCACCAGCTTAGATGGGAATTTTGGTTGGCATGGACGAGTTGAGCTGAAGGGCCTGTTTCTGAGCTGTATAATCCTATGACTCTATGATTCTATGACTCTATGACTTCTTTCTATGATCTAGCTCAATGAGGCAGCTGGAGTACCAAACATTTGGGGATTCAACATGCATAACACAAAGGGTTAAAAGTTAAGGCCCAAATGCTCACAGTCTTCCACAAATAGTGATGCTTTACTTTCAGCCTTTTTTTAATTAGATTCAATGCATACTGAAAACTTTGCTATAACAACCTAAAGCTTTTTATGAATCAGATGTCTGGTCAGATTTTCAGAGCAGAATGAAAATGCTCTAGGGTAAATTCCAGTTTTTTTTTTCTTGGCAGGACTAAAGAGGAAATAGATCACACTAAGAAAAGATACTATTCTTCAGTGGAAATGTTACAGACCATAGGGACCTTCATATGTTTTTAATATTTCAGCTCACAATAGATGCATTTTTTGCTGTGATTTCATTCTTGGCCTCATTTCTATTTCTGTAATTCCTCTCCTCCATTTTGTGAATTATATATTTTTCTATTTCAGTCCAGATGTCACTTCTTGGTTTACAGTGGAGGGGACAGACACTGTGCTCTCAGGCACTGCAGGCACTGCTCTGAGGTAACCACAGGGTGGTACGTGAGGACAGCAGCAAATGCTAACTTGTCTCTCTATGCCCTTTGGCAGAAACGTCCGGAGTGCCCTGGCATGTTTAAGAGCTCAATAAGGAAGAATCCTGGAGTTAACACTCCGCACATTTTACCCACTGTACGCCTGTGCACACTGTATCTCTGTACCTACTTTACCATTCGTACCATTGTACCCTAGTACTCACTGTACCCCTGTACCCACAGTACCACTGTACCACTAGTACCATTGTAACCTAGTACTCACTATACCCCTGCACCCACAGTACTACTGTACTCACTGTATCTCTGTACCTACTGTACCCTCTGATCCCCCATACCTACTGTACCCCTGTACCCCCTGTTCCCCTGTACCACTGTACACTCTGTACCCTCTGTTCCCACTGTACCACTGTACATTCTGTACCCCTGTTCCTATTGTACCACTGTATACACTGTACCCTGTCCCACTGTACCTCTGCACACTCTGTACCCCCTGTCCCACAGTACCACTGTACACACTGTACCCCCGTCCCACTGTACCACTGCACACTCTGTACCCCCTGTGCCAATGTACACTCTGTACCCCCTTTTCCCACTGTACCAATGCACACTCTGTACCCCTTGTTCCCACTGTACCACTGCACACTCTGCACCCCCTGTTCCCACTGTACCACTCTACACTCTGTACCCCCTGTTCCCCTGTACCACTGCACACTCTGTACCCCGTTCCCACTGTACCACTGCACTCTCTGTACCCCTGTCCCACTGTACACACTGTACCCCCTGTTCCCCTATACCACTGTACACTCTGTACCCCCTGTCCCACTGTACCACTGCACACTCTGTACCCCCTGTTCCCACTGTACCACTGTACACTCTACACCCACTGTCCCACTGTACCACTGCACACTCTGTACCTCCTGTTCCCACTGTACCACTGCACACTCTGTACCCCCTGTTCCCACTGTACCACTGCACACTCTGTACCCCCCGTTCCCACTGTACCACTGCACACTCTGTACCCCATTCCCACTGTACCACTGCACATTCTGTACCCCGTTCCCATTGTACCACCGTACTCTCTTTACCCACTGTACACACTGTACCCCCATCCCACTGTACCACTGCAAACACTGTACCCCCTGTTCCCCTATACCACTGTACACTCTGTAGCCCCTGTTCCCTTATACCACTGCACACTCTATAACCCCTGTCCTACTGTACCACTGCACGCACTGTACCCCCTGTTCCCACTGTAGCACTGCACACTCTACACCCCGTCCCACTGTACCACTGCAAACTCTACACCCCCTGTCCCACTGTACCACTGCAAACTCTGTATCCCCTGTTCCCACCGTATCACTGCACACTCTGTACGCCCTTTTCCTATTGTACCACTGCACTCTCTGTACCCCCTGTTCCCACTGCATACTCTGTACCCACTGTTCCCCCTGTATCACTGTACCCACTCACTTTACCCACTATACTCACTGTAATAATGGGCTGCAGATTCATTTTATTTTTATGAAACTTTTATCTTCTTTCCCTTTTCCTCCTCTTGCCTTGAAGACAGTGTGGGGGAAGCCTTTGGTCACCAGCACTTTTAGCATCCACAAGTGTTGGTTAATGGTGGTGTTCACATTGACATGCTTGATTCCATTGACTTCAACAGATCAAATCTACGAGGTGAGTAAAACTGCTTGCTGGTACTCAGAGTTTAATTTCGTTTCAGTGACCAAAGATGAATTTCTGCCCTATTTCTTCTTGCAGGGGTACATTTCGGGTATGTAAGGCACCATCACTGAACCCCCTGTTCCCCTATACCACTGTACACTCTGTATCCCCTGTTCCCCTGTACCACTGCACACTCTATACTCCCTGTTCCCACTGTACCACTGCACACTCTGTACCCCCCGTTCCCACTGTACCACTGCACACTCTGTACCCCGTTCCCACTGTACCACTGTACATTCATGTGAGCTATGATGAGCTATTCTCCTATATATGGCACATAACACTGGTCTGACCTCAGTCTAGATCCAATCTATCTAACCCTTCCCTCCCGCAGAGCCCTCCATTTCTCTATCATTCATGTGGATTTCTAAGGGTCTTTTAAATGTCCCTAATGTTTCTGCCCCCACAACATCTGCCAGCAGTGCGTTCCATGCACCCACCACTCTCGGTGTAAAAAACTTATCCCTGACATCCCTCTTATACCTTTCTCCAATCACCTTAAAATTATGCCCCTTCGTGTTAGCCATTTTCACCCTGGGAAAAAATCTCTGACTGTCCACTCGATCTATGCCTCTTATCATCTTGTACACCTCGATTAAGTCAACTCTCGTCCTCCTTCTCTCCAAAGAGAAAAGCCCTAATCCATTGATTTTAAAACCGTACCAAATCTTGACCCTAAAGAGTGGCCAGTTTGGCTATTTCGTTCACAACAGTGGCAGTTTAAATTTATATTGTACCTTTAACACTGTAAAACCAGCCCAAGGTGGTTAACAGGAGCATTATCAAAGACAATATGAAACCCAATCACATAAGAAGGGATTGGGCCAGATGACCAAAAGTTTGGCCAAAGTGAAAATTTTTAAGGAGCATCTTAAAAGAGGAAAGAGGATTATAGAGGTGGTGAAGTTAATTCCTGAGTTCAGAGTCCAAGTGAGTGAAGATATGATCATTAGTACTGAGTAATTACTCTCAGAAGTTCCACAGGAGACCAGACTTTGATGAGCACAAGTATCTTGGGGGTTAATTGGGCTGGAGACGGTTACAGAGAAAATAAGGGGCGAAAATAGGGAGGGGATTCGAAAAGAAAGTGGGGAATTTTCAGATGAAGTATTTCACTTCTTATGCATTCCACAATCACATAGTGGCTAGATCAAGGATGGTGATCTTACAGAGCACACCCTCACATTCCATGACCTTAACCTACTGAATCAGGAAATTTTGGAAACTTCAGACCTCACTTTTAATTTAATCCATCCAATTGGAATGGACGGGCCATGCTCAGGCCCAATGCTAGTGTTACACCTTCCCCAACTTTACACACCAAAGACAGAGACTGCCAACTTCCAAAGGACAAATAAATCCTTTATTTATGCCAAAGACTGCCAAAGGACAATAAATTCCAACTTTGTCAGTGAAGTTTATATCCTGGAGAGAACTTTAAGAGGTAGCATTTAATGAAGTGGTTGAATAAAGTGAAATTTCCATTCGTGTTCTAGCAATTGTCATTTTAAGCAAGCCATGGACTACAGCTAAATACTTACTCATCAGAACTACATTTATCATAATGCAAGTTAATAATTGCCCACTGTCATCTCAATTTAATTAAGTGTTCTCTGATGTGTTACTGCAATTAATGATGACATTATAACCAGTGATATGAAGCTTTGCAACAAATAAAACCACTGTATTTATACCTCTCTCCATAGACTTACATATATCACAGAAGTATAGAATGCATTACAACAGTCATGACAATCTGAACATCACACGGAGGCCCGTTTTCTTCTATTGCTGTTTTCATGTTAGGAGCAATTGTTTTTGGAAAACAGCAATGTCTCAATAGCCTACTGCAATGAAAAAGATCTTCTTTTAGCCTTGTCAGTTATTCTCTCAGTACTGTGTATGTGGCAGATGTGTGACTAACTATTTCCTTTAGAGATGTGAGGAGTGAAACCCTTTTTGAAATGTGACATATGACCCACATATTTAGTATCTGAAACATTGCCAGTCTGCATTGTAATTATTGCTTTAATTGATGTTTTAGTCATCGTGGGTTGTACATTAGTGCTGTACTTACTGCAGAAAATATAGGTTTATGTTGGAGTTAGCAAACAATCATTTCACTGTAAATAATAACTGAGTGATCAGATTTCCAGGAGATGGTGTTTCTTTGGATTAAACTTGAAAGAATCCTATGGTGAATTCCTAACCTGACCAACAGGTGCACAAATTGGAGAATGTGTAACAACATGAAGCAAGGAGCTTGCAGTGTTAGCACCCAAATCGACATTTCCCACCTTCAAGTTTCTCTTCAATGACAATACAGCATTTTTATTTCTTTCTTCACAAGCAGCCAAAGATGGAAGAAAACTAGGTGGAAGGAAAAGCAAGTTGATAATTGATGCATCTAAATTTCCATCCATTAATTTTGATAAAAATGTGATGGGAGATACCGATCAATTTGCTTCCATTTGCTTGCAATGGGCACTTATTTAATGCACAATGGCAAAAGAGGCAGCATTTACCTCATTAACTGAAGGGAATGGCTGGCAGGCTCTGCTCCAGGCAGTCAATCCTTCCTAGCTGAATTTCTTATGAACCCTCCATGATTATTAGGCACTAAAACCATAATGCTTTCCAATCACGTGCTGGTGCAAATTCAAAGCTATCATTTGCACTATAGTATCTCACCAAGGTTGTCAGTCCTGAAGTGCGCCCAATGGTGCCTGTAAAAGGGAAGATAGTGTGCTGGCAGTTTTATATTTCAACCAATTTTATTTCAGATGAAGTCAACTGAATGAAAATTAGGAGAAAATTAGATTTGATTTGCTCTAATTTGCCCAAGGAGAACTTTGGAAGAGTTGTGTGGATTTTTTTCTTTGGATGGCATTGGAGCCAACTTCTATCCCACCTTCGTCTGAGTTGTACTCTCCAGTAGGCCAATGAAGAACCATCAAGAATGAGATTTATGTATGGTTTTTCTTCTCAGCAACTCAGGCGAGCTGAGACAGTTGAAGCATTGCTTTCAGGAACCATGGCTGAGATCCACTAACTCAAGTCAGATTGAGGAGTACATCCCATGGGGATCATGGAGTCCAAGCCATTTGTCAATGACAACTCAACATTAGCAGTACCTATGTTGGGGCACTTTTGTCTACTTGGTTAAATAGTATGGGGAAATAATGATGACGCACCTGAACACAAGGAAGGAAACAGAGAACAAATGGTGGAAAGCAAATCATATTTCACATTTTTGAAAATGTGTTTTTTTTTAGCAGTTAATGTAAAAATTACAAAACCTCTGTTAATCTTATGACCCTTGGTGAAATGTGTGATCAAAGTGAAGCTGCAGGCAGCAATGCCACATCATGAAAAGGAAACCATTTAAAACACTTTTGCCATCACCCACCCCTGAGTTCCTGTAAGGATTATTCATGTCTTTTATCCATATTGAAGCACTTAAGGGAAAATAATGATTATTAATGCAGTCATTATCAACAGGTAAATGTCATTCAATCCTTGATATCTTTGTAATAAACAAAATTATTGTCAATCTTCTGCAACAGACTGCTTCTAACATTTAACGTTGCATAGGAGATTTGAGACCGCAAACAGAAACACCTAAACTATTGTGCATGCAGTTATTTAGAAAACCTAATGATGATTTTTATTTCCCGGTGGCATACATTTCTGATTGCTGGAGAATGTCCAGACAGTCCAACAAAATGACACAATGCCCTTCACTGAATCTCTTAAAGCTCACCCCATCCAGAACCAAGTCAAAGTGCCAATGCACACTATTAGCAATCTTCTTGCCGTTGATAGCACAAGAAAGCCACTTCTGTGGAGGTACCCCATGCTGCTACAAGGACTGAATTCTGCTTTGTTTTTTTTATTCTAGCATTGTTGCTGGCGCTGCCTCTGGTGACTGCACTTCAATTTAAATGCAGCATTCGTTACTTGATTACTGGGACTGAAGGAGGTTGTTTTGTTGTCTTCTCAGGCATAATGCAAAGGAATGTATGTATCAGGTAGCCAGATAACTACATCCTGCTACATATACTGCTTACACTCAATACCTATTCATCAGCTTTAATCACTACACTCCTTTGGGTTGGGATGACAGTTCCTTTTACATGTTTAAGTCTGATAAAATACAGCATAAATATTTAATTATATGGTATGGAAAGTATGCAATTAAAGGACCTAATATTAGGCTAACAGCAGGCATTTATGTGTTTTCCCAAAAAGTCCCAAACAACTTCAGTGGGAAAGTGTGTTCCAACATATGAAAAGGGTTAACTTTAATTACCTCCAAATTACAGTTGTTGGCAGGACCATTTCTGTGAGGGGGATAATTCTAAATTAATAGAGACTAGTATGGCTGAAAGTAAGCCAATACTTTCTTAACCCGGACATAAAATACAAGTTATTAGAACAATCTCCCATATAAGAAATTACAGCTCCCAAATGCCTCCATGACTTAGTTGTAAAGGCAGTTCTGGGCTAAGCCCAGTGAATTATGATAATCTCAGTGATCACTGGTCTGTGCTGAGTTCAAGTGCTTTTATGTTGAACCATGGGAGACAAATGTTTTTCCATATCCTCGCCATGCTTATGTTGCTAAATAACATGTTCTTATTCCAGTGACACAGTTGTAAGTCACTTTTTCTCTTGCATGCTGATTTCACATGATTTGAATTAAGTAAGAGCCAATGCAAAACACTCTTTAGCTCATCACATCCAGACTGACAGTTAGAGTGCAATAAGTACTCTTAGCTGGAAGAAGGAAACAACGTTGCAGCTGGTGGAGCTGCTGCCTCACAGCCCCAGCAACTTGGTTCAATCCTGACCCCCGATGCTGTATGGGCAGAGTTTGCATGTTCTCCCTGTAACTCTGTCCAGCTCCTCTGGTTTCCTCCCACATCTCTGGGATATGCAGATTTGTCAGTTGATTGGCTACTTTAAAATGTTCCCTTGTGTGTAGGTGAGTGCTCCAGTTTGGTGAGAATTGATGCTAATGTGGGGATTGGCATCACATGATACTCTGCATGGACTCATCTGGCCAATCCATGCTGCATGACTGTCTCCATCTCTATCTAAAAAGGCAGTCAAGGTTAACATTTATGCTTTTTTTTTAACCCCCTTCCTCCTTTTGCCATGACGCTGTTTCTGTGTGCGCCAGATAACCTCCAGTACTTTGCTGGTGTCCATTGTTTATAGCTGAACTGAGCTTTTTTTTCATTCATTCTCATGATGTGTTTATCATGACCAAGGCCAACATTTATTACCTTTTTCCATTTGCCTTGTATTGCCTTCCTGAATGTCTGCAGAATGTGCAGTGAGGGTACTCTACATTGCTGGTAGATGGGGTCTTTAATCCAGTGATGATGATACATGTCCAAGTCACGTGTGTGACTTGGAGGGCAACTTGGAGCTAGTGGTGTACTAACCCAGGCTCTGACTTTGTTCTTCTCGGGAGTGAATGATGTGGGTTTGGGAAGTGCTGTGAAAGAAGACATGACAATTACAATATCGTCAAACTATAAAACGTTGCAACTATCCCTTCTCCTTTCATCTAAGTATATATCTTTGACAGGAATTATTAGGTTGCACCATTACTCCAACTAAGATCAGTTATCACAGCTCACACAAAGGCTCAGTGGTTAAACTCATTGAACCTTTTGGGATATATTTACTGTGAGGTAATGATCTTTGCTGGGAAGTGGGAGTGAATGGATGTTGGGTGATGACCGGACAGGTTAAGTTCAATACACCCACTGCTGAATAGCAACCCAACACTTACAAGGTAGACTCACGCATAAGGAATGGCCATCAATGGGAAGGAAATGGTATCTGTTCAACTGTAGGATGTTGAGTCCAAAATACATATTTAAAATTAAATTACCATCCTGATTATTTTTGCATTATTTTATTTCCTATTTTTCAGGCCATTGACATTAACATTAGTAACATTCATCTGAACTACAAGGGAATATTGTAATGAAAACTCCGACAATATTTTCGACTGACTCCTGATGCTCAAGGAGTATTTCTGCTCTGTTTGTACAAGAGATGGCCCATTGAAAGATTTGGGATGGAATACTAATTTTACAGTCAAACTAAACATATCACCACATTAATTTTCAATTAATGTGGGAGGCTGAATGGTAAGTAGCAAAAAGGAAGAATCCTTCTTAGTTATAAATGATGGAATGTAAAACAATTGCTGTAATTAATAATGTTCTAATGAAATTGCAATTTTCTAAGATATCAAAAGTACACTATTGTTCAATACCATTAGCAGGTTCTTATGTTCTCATGATTTACATTACTTCATGGTCTACAGGAGGAAATTCTACATTATAACCATGGCAAGCTGGTTTAACTTCGACATGAATGTTATCTCATTCAGGTACTGGAGCTTTCACATTCCACAGCAAGATACCTCAAAAAGGTTTGCCATTGAGACTTGTAATTAATTAGCCTGAGCTGGTTAAAATAACTCTGAGGTTGACAACACATACTGTTATTAATGTGCAAGTTAACAGCAACTGCAGAAAGCTATCATCTAAAATACTGTACTCCCTCAGAATCTACTTGACAATACTATCCTCACTGGGGGATGTTCACTGAAATCAATGAGGCTGACATGAAGTTTCTATACTTACCTGAAAAACACAAGTAATCTTGTTAAAAAGGTTGGAGCTTGGCCTCTCCAGTTCTTGTACCTCCTTAACAGTGTGATATGTTTATTTACTGTCCAATGACCTCTCTGCCACTGAAAATTAACTTTAAAAGTGTAGAGTCTCATTCCTTCACATTTAAACTATTGTCAGAGTTTGCTTTTCAAAAATGCATTTTTTTTATTCTGACCCACATTTTTCTCTCTCAATTCAGTGATTTCATTTCTCCTTCTTATTTTCCGATTTGAATTTGAGTTGACTCTGAATTCACTCTTCCAACTGATTAATGATTCTTTAAACCGATGGATTTAGGAGAAAAATGTTGCTTGATGTTTGCGCACTGAACCCATAGGTTTTCAGGAGGACATTGTACTCTTGAGTCATTAATTGGCAATGAATTCTAGTGCAAGTCCACTAAAAATTAACGAACAAGAGATGACGTAGCAAAAGGCTGACACAATTCGTTCCCCACTGATAGAAACAGGCTGAACAGAGTTGAGATTTTTTTACAACAATTTCTTTTATGAACAACCTTTAAAAGGTATTGGATAGGTACATGGATAGGAAAGGTTTAGAGGAATATGGGCCAAATGCGGGCAAATGGGATGAGCATAGATGGGAATCTTTGTCGACATGGACCAGTTGGGCTGAAGGACCTGCTTCTGTGCTGTATGACTCTATAACAGAATTTTAGGGAATGCAGACTAACTAGATCAATACACCAATAACTACATGCAATGGAGCCACGAGTTTAAATTTGATGGATTTGATCATTTCGTTAGCACTGGGGATGGGTGATGATTCTTCTTTATCATATCAAAACTTTAACTCACTCATGGTTAGAGAGATACTTCTGTTTTAATAACTTCTGTAAAACTGAACTTGAATCTTAATATCTACAGTCAAACAGAAATCATAGAATCATAGGAAGTACAACACAATAAAGGCCCTTCGGCCCACAATGTTGTGCCGACCTTTAAACCTTGCTAAGACTGTCTAACCCCTTCCCCCCACATATCCCTCTATTCTAAATTCTTCCATATGCTTAACCAGCAATCTCTTGAATTTGACCAATGTACCTGCCTCCACCATTGCCCCAGGCAGCGCATTCCATGCCGCAACCACTCTCTGGGTAAAAAACCTACCTCTGATATTTCCCTTGAACTTTCCACCCATTACTTTAAAGCCATGCCCTCTTGTATTGAGCATTGGTGCCCTGGGAAAGAGGTGCTGGCTGTCTACTCTATCTATTCCTCTTAATATATTGTATACCTCTATAATGTCTCCTCTCATCCTCCTTCTCTCCAAAGAGTAAAGCCCTAGCTCTCTTAGTCTCTCCTCATAATGCATACTTTCTAAACCAGGCAGTATCCTGGTAAATCTCCTCTTCACCCTTTCCAAAGCTTCCACATCCTTCCTATAATGAGGCAACCTGAACTGGACACAGTACTCTAAGTGTGGTCTAACCAGATCTGAAATATTTCCTTTAAGACACTATGTTAGAATATGTTAAAGGCTCTCCCATACAGGAGCCGGTTTCATTCACAACCATCAAATAGCCAACACCTCCAGAATTCAGGAAGAAGCTGAGGAGGATCATTAACTTCATCCTAAAACTTGCTGAATACACATTGGAGCAGGCATTCAGACCCTCCTGTTTACTATCAGGTTGAATTCTAATGTAGGGATTACCAGTGCAATGCTTCTATTGATAAGAACACATTTGTTGCCTGTGTGTGCAAATGTTGTCGCACCATATATTTATTTTGAATATGCAGTTACTAAAGAATGCAATTATTCATTGATCAAAGTCCAGAAGTCCATTTTGAACTGTCGCCAAATCAATTCTGCCTTGATGACCTCTTCTGAATTTTTTTTTACAAAAATGTTAGATGTAAGTGGATTTCTTACGGATATTAGAAATAAAAATAGAAAGTGTTGGAAATACTTAGGTCAGGCAGTATCTGTGCAGAATGTTAATGCTTCAGGTTCAAAGATCTTGCAGAATCAACAAAATTTGAGGGTTTAAGATGCAGAGAAAGGAAGGGGATAAGGAGATAAAACAGAGTTGGTTATTGAAATATTAAGTGACAGAGGGATAAAGTCGCAAGGCAAAAGGGCTGCTAGTAGGACATGTGAAGAAACAAAAGACTGGTCGAGTGGAAGAGTAAATGGGAATAACAGAGCTGTTAACTAGAATTGTTGAATTCAGTGTTAAGCCCAGATGGTTTTAATGTACTTAGCTGAAAGAAAAGCTGTTATTCATGCTTATGTTGTGCTTCATTGATATAGTGTATGGAGTCAAAGACAGATACTAGGACTGGAATAGGTTGGAGATTTAAAGTTACAGGTGACTAGCAACTGGGTAATGTTTATGTACCAAAATGAAGATATTTTGCAAAACAGTTCCAGTGCAGGGAAGACTGCAATGAGAGCAATAGATACAGCTAGATCACTATTTCACCTGAACATAGTTGCTAGGATCCTGGATAGTGGAGAGATGTGTCTGGTGGCAACATTGTGTCGGGGATATCAGAAATGTTGGTGGACAGTTCATTGAAAGTGAATGCAAAAGGGGTCAGGAGGTGGGGGGAGATGAGAAAATGATGATTTTGTTTGTTGGAGACAGGGAAGTAGATGAGAGCATGAATGTGAGATATGGAGCCCATGTGATTGAAGACCTTGCCAATGAGGAAGGAAATCCTCAGTTGAGGAAGAATAAAAATCATATCGGACACAATGGCATGGAAGGAGGCTTTGACAGAATTACCCTGACTCTGGGAGGCTTATGTACAGTGCTTGCAGCTGTGGGAGTCCGTGGCTATGGTGAATTTTTCTTCTTGGACAATAATCAACTACTGTAGATGTGTTCATCTGCTATCCTGCCACCTTTTCTACAGATGGGAGATTAAAGCATGTCATTG
The DNA here is from genome assembly GCF_009764475.1 of Pristis pectinata. Lineage (NCBI taxonomy): Eukaryota > Metazoa > Chordata > Chondrichthyes > Rhinopristiformes > Pristidae > Pristis > Pristis pectinata. The sequence continues at coordinate 115,546,202 of NC_067407.1, forward strand.
AAGGATGTGGAAATCATGATCAGACCACAGAATGCATCATTAAACATTTGTTGCCAGTGCATCTTGTGGGTAGCCTGCAAAATATCCATGCTGGTACAGTGGGAGCTCTGAGCAGTATATGTGGACTGACATTGATATTTGATATGAAAGAAGAATTTATGTGTCTATGTCTAGTTGTTCTTGATTGCGATTGACCTCTACAAAGCAAGTATTTCAATGATTTCATCTATGTACTTTCTAGCTTTGCTGTGTTGGTGGAGGAAATGAGGAAAGAGGTGAAACTTAAAGACTGCCGAAAACCAATCACAATGTTTGAATTTAAACCTGCAGGCTTCCATTTCATGGGCTCAATCTCTTCAGAATTCAACACTGTTACCAAAGTAGTCTTATGGCCTGACTTGGAGCCAAGAAGACATTTCGATAGCTTTGTAAGCTTTTGGGGACATTTTCTGATCAGTTTTGTTCACAGTATTCAATGGTGGGGGTTGGGGAGGGGTGAAGAGGAGGCAGGTATCCACAGATGTGCTATAAAACTGTGGGATCTGAACAGAGTATATTAGACAAAAAGAGAAAGTAAAAGCTGCAGAGAGCCTTGCAACCCTTTGCAACTTCCCCATCTTCCAATGTTACCATGTCTAATCATTTAAATTCAGTACCTTGTTTTTGCTTTCTTAACCTCTTTAACCATGAGAACTATATCTAACTCCCTCTTGAATGTAGCTTGGGCAATTTCAATATGCTGATAAGGCAGAAACCTCAATGCATGACAGATACACTTAAAAAAATATGAACAACAAGACATTAGACTAATCAGGTGATCTCCTGTGAACTACTAGTGAAGTAAGTTGCTGAGAGTAAATGAAGAGAGAGTTAGTAAACACCCATTATTACTGTGGCTCCCCAGAGTGTTCTTCATCCAATTCAAGCCATGAGAGATGGGTGAGGGTGTGTTATCCACTGTTGTTTAATAATGTTGGTTTTTGAATTTGTTCTTTATTGACAAGAAAAGTCATTCCTTGTTACAATTTCAGCAATTACAGTATTGTTTCAAAGAGGAGAGAAATGTATGCCAAAGTTTTTTAAAAATGTCACTCATTGTTTCAGATGGACAGATTGTTTGGGGACCAGCACAGTGAGAAAGGAAGAGGTAAAAGAGTAGGCGTGAGTTCTGAAGTTGTACAGCAAGGTACCATGGTTTCGAGGAGAGGGCATTGGGTGTAATTACAAATAAATCTAGGTGTTATAGAGGGAAAGAGAAAAAAATGTGGTTTTTGGGAGCATCACAATGGAAGTCCAGGAAATGCCAGAGAATGAATGGTTGAATGTGAAGGCTGGTAATGTGGAAGGCAAGGACAAGAAAATGAATTGGGAGGAAAGGAAAAGGGTGAAAATGGAATGTGGACCATGGAACAAGCAAGGTTAAGAACTTCAGTGAAGGGAAACATTTTGGGAGTACAAAACAGAAAATTCTTGAAATGCGCAGCAGATCAAACAGCATCTTTGGAGAGAAACATAGTTAACGTTTCAAGTTTGCTGAACTTTCATCAGAATTCGAAAAGTTAGAAATTAAATATATTTTAAGTTTGACAGTTGGAAAAAGTGAAAGGAATGCCTGTTTTAGGGTCAAGATTGAAAGAGAGTTAGTGATGCAAGTGCTGATGGTGTTAGTTGAGAGAAGACGGTAAATAGGAATAAATAATCGAGGACAGAAAAAAGGGAAAAACGTTGGATCCAGTCAGAATGCCGAAGTTCTGATGAAGGATCTTTGACCAGAACTGTTGACTCATTTTCTCTTTCCACAGACGTGTCTCCAGCATTTTCTATTTTCATCAGAACTATTTGTTTCTAACACAAAAATGGAAAAGCAGGTTATCTGAAATTGTTAACATCAGTATTGAGATTTAAGGGCTATAGAATGTCAGGTCAAAGGGTCAGATGCTGTTCCTCGAGCTTACGTTCTGCTTTATTGAAACAGTGTAAGAAATCAAAGACAAGATTAGAAGCGGAAAGAACAATTAAAGTTACAAGCAACTGGAGACCCAGTTACCCTTGCAGCCTAAACAGAAGTGTTTTGTAAAGTAGTCACCTAATGTGCATTTGGTTTCCCCATTGTAGAGGCGATAACATTTTGAGCACTGAATGTGGTATACTAGATTGGAAGGAGTACAAGTGAATTGATGTTCCACCTGGAAGGAGTGTTGTGTCCCTGGACGGTGGGAAGGGAAGAGGTAAAGGGGCAGATGTTTCTCCTCCCTGCTGCAAAAAGGAGAGTGAGTGTTGGTGGAAATGGAAGACTGAACCAGGGAATTGTGGAGAAAACTGTTCCTTCATAGAGCTGAAAGGGGAGAGAGTGGAAGATATGTTAGTGGGTGGCATTACAATGAAGGTGATAGTAATTATAGAGGATGATCCATTGAATGTGAAGGATGGTGAGGTGAAATGAGGACAAGGGGAACACTATCCTTGTTGTAAGTGGGAGGAGAGAGGGTGAGAGCAGAGCTGTGGGCAAATGGAACAGAGTTATGTGAGAACCCTGTTAAAAATGATGCAGATAAAACAGTGGGTAAAGAAAAAGGAAAAGAAAATCTTATAAGGACTGGTGTGGAAAACATCATCATCAGATCTTACACAATATCGCCAAGGAAACCAGGAGAATAGAATGAAGTCCTCACAGGAAGGAGGATGGAAGGAAATGAATTCAAAATTGTGGGAGTCTGTAGGCTTGTCATGAATATTAGTGGCAAATCCATCCCTTGAGATGGAGATGGAGAAATCAAGAAAGGGAAGAAATCTTATCATGAGGAGGCCCATGCATTTTTCATCAGGGACCTCTCCCTGCTCTGGTTAGCCAGACAAGGACACATTGATGCCTCCAGTAATGGAGTACTGTCACTACTATCATTATCAAGGCACCAATTGAATAAGTATCGCAATGGTTCAGTTTTGAAAGAAGAACTCCCTGTCATCTTCAGCATTCTCTGCTAACCTTGCAGGGTGTTTGAGCAACCTGAATTGAGCTCAAAGGCAAAGTTGAGTTTATTGTCAAATGCACAAGTACATGTATGCACAGGTGCAATGAAAAACTTACTTGCAGCAGCATCACAGACACATGGCATTATATAAGCAGCATTCACAAGAAAAAAATAAATTAAATATAAATTATGCACTATTTTTACAAGAAAGGACATAATGAGAACAAAAAAATCAAAGTCAATTTTAGTGCAAATTGATCAATGTGATTATAGTGGATCATAGTGTTGCTAAACTGTAGTGATTAGGGTTGTGCTGGTTGGTTCAAGAACCAAATGGTTGAAGGGAAGTAACTGTTCTTGAACCTTGTGGTGTGGGACTTCAAGCTTCTGTACCTCCTGCCCAATGGTAGCTGCGAGAAGGTGGCATGGCCTGGATGGTGGGGATCTTTGATGATGGATGTTGCCTTCTTGAGGAAGCGCCTCCTGTTGATACTACCGATGGTGGCGAGGGATGTCCCTGTGATGTATTGGGATAAGTCCACTACTCTCTGCAGCTTCTTATGCTCCTGCGCATTCAGATTTCAGTACCAGACCGTGATGTAAGCAGTCAGGATGTTTTCAACAGTACATCTGCAGAAGTTTGTCAGAGTGTTCAGTGACAAGTCAAATCTCCTTAACCTCTTAAGGAAGTAAAGATGCTGGCACGCCTTCCTTGTGCTTCTAGATGCTCACTCAGGTCTGCCAATGAGTAAAGCATCCCTTTAAACAATAAAAGCAGCACAACACTACAGTGTGCTCCTAATGGTACAGTGACTGTTATAATTTGCACTTGAAAATTTCAGTTTATGTTGATAAGAGAGGTAATGATTTCATTAAGTGCATCTGACATCAGGAAGATGTTAGATATGCTCATTTGAATAGCACACAATACAACTTTGCAGTGGATATTACATCACCAGGAAACAATCAATAAAATAATCCAGAAAAAATGTGGCAGATGCTGTATCACTCAGCAGGTCAAGCAGCATCAGCGGGGAGAGAAAATGAGTTATTGTTTCAGGTCAAGAACCCTTCATCGGAACTGGAAAAGTGAAAAACATACCTGTTTTAAGCTGTAGGGAGGAAAGGGGTGGATAGAACAGAGGAAATATCTGTGATAGAGTGATAACCAAAGTTGTCCAAGTAACAATTAACTTAAAAATCCACAGGTGGAGACAGAAAAGAACAAAAATGAAACAAATCAAAAAAAGGTGGAGCCACTTCCATAAATAAAACAGGGTTACTTGAAATTCTCAAGTTCAATATTAAGTTCCAAGTGCTGCAATGTACTCAGACAACCACTGTTCCTTGTGCTTGCAATGGACATCATTGGAAAAAGGTAGTAGATCAAAAACTGAGAAGTCAGAGTGGGAGAGGGACAGGGAATTAAAGTGACAACAAATCTGATTTTAAAAGTTGTTACCTCGACAAATTTAGTTGGCACGCTATCACAGGCATTTCCTCTGCTCTCTTCACCTTTTCTCCTGTCTGCAACTTGCAACACACTTGGCTTCACACTTTTCCTATTCTGGATTAAGAACCTGTCATGCTTGTTTTCCAGTTCTAATGAAGGGTTCTTGATCTGAAGCATTGACTCAGTTTCTCTATCCACTGATGCTGCTTGGCCTGCTGAGTGCATACAGCATTTGCTGCATTTGTTCTGGGCTACACTAGTGAACAGTTCCATGAAAAATCCTTTACCCAACAGATCAACTCTGTTACTCTCCTTGTGGATGCTGCTTGACCTGCTGAGTGCTTCTAGCATTTTGTTTTTGATTTGGATTTTCAGCATCTGCAGTTTTTTTGTTCCAGATTACATAATCTGCTCCCAATTAAACTGATCTTTGTGAGTGCAATTAATTGGCGGGAAACATCCTTGCTTTTATTATTTTGGCAGAAAATTCCTCACTAGAGAATGGATGAAAACAGTACAAATACATACATGGACTGATGCAGAAAGTAGATCTATAATCATTAAGTATAAAGCTAACACGCTTTTCATATAATGCTATGTTTTACAAGAACAATTTCCCTCCATTGACTAATTTTTTTAATTCAGATATTTGCATTAGGAAACTGAAAATATCCTCATAACTATGAGCTTTAACTGTGGTTTTTGTGGATGACTGGTGGTTCAGTGTTAAGCGATTTTTAACAAAAAAACATCCAGGTTTTGATTACCTCATACCTGAGTCAGCAGAAGCTTTCTTTCACACCCTTCAACATAAATTGCCTTGGGTTACTTTAGTACAATAGGCTATTCTTTCTTGACAGAAATTGATGGACCTTTAGTTGTGGCATGCCATGTTATGCTTCAAGAGGCTTGAAGCAATGATTAATCTGCTGTAACAAAAACATTTCTCATGGCATGTGAAGGTTCCTAAAACCTTATAATCTCCAGACCATTACTGTACCAATGAGTGTTCGAGGTTAATAAAGTTTTTCATTTGTATTGCTATGCTATGGTAACATGTAATGACTGTTACCATTTGTAGAGCACTTATTGCCTGCGCAGGGTGAATCATTTAGAAACAAATTGCAAAAAGCAAATGAGACAAACTATGGCTAGTCTTTATTTACGCTTCCATTATTGCTTCATTATAAACAATGTAGTCTGGTTGCCAAATTTTAAGAGTGCTCAGGAACTTGTCTCCACTCAAAAGATTCTAAGATTGTGTTAAGAATCTTGTGATGCCAGGTTTATGTTTGTCAGTGATGAATCAGAATCATTGCTCCAACTCCATATGCCTGTGGTTCTCTGCAGAAATAAGTATGGGTTTACAATTATTTTTTCCTTTAATTTTCTCCTCTCCTGGGAACATGTATTTTTGCTGGGATATAGTTTCATACGCTTCAGCCACATGCGTCTCTTGTCCAATCGGCTATTAATCACACATGAGCCAAGGAAACGAGTGTTGACAAGAAATCTTATCATGGGGCACACCACTGACAAACACAACCCTGTCTTTATATAACATTCTACCAAAAGGGAATAGGATTCCCGGCTCTAAAAATCTCTTATTGAAGGGAAATGTTCATCCTTTCCAACAGGAGTAACAAGGGAACAATTAAGAGTGGGATCCACGGCTGATCTTTTTTGCTTTTCACTCCAGGGGCTCTGTTGTGAATTGTTCAGCCCAGGCCCAATCCCATACATGCAGGGATATTCCAGAGAACTACAGGAAAGTTATGGGAAGAGATTCTGAGAGATAGGATCTGTCTGCATTTGAAAAGGCAAGGTGGAGACACAAGAGATTCTGCAGATGCTGGAATCTGGAGCAACACACAAAAATGCTAGAGGAACACAGCAGGTCAGGCAGCATCTATGGAAGAAATAAACAGTCAATGTTTTGGGTCAAGACCCTTCATCAGGACTGGAAAGGCAGAGGGCGGGAGCCAGAATAAGAAGTTCCCATCCACTTCAGTTCAGGATCTCCCGGTGGCCATCCACTTCAATTCACTCGCTGCATCTGTTCCCATGATGAGGCTTTCCACTCCAGGACATCTAAGATGTCCTCCTTTTTCAGTAAACAGGGTTTCCCTTCCACTATCATCAATACTGCCCTCACCTGCACCTCTTCCATTTCTCACATATCTGCCCTCACCCCATCTACCTCCCCCCCACCCTACTGACATAACAAGCACAGGGTTCCCCTTGTCCTCACCTACGACCCCATGAGCCTCCACATTCAACACATCATTCTCTGCAACTTCTGCCACCTCCAACAGGATCCGACCACCAGGCACATCTTCCCCTTCCCCCTCTCTCTGCTTTCCATAGGGATTGCGCTCTCCACGACTCCCTTGTCCGCTCATCCGTCCCCACAGATGACCCTCTGGGTACTTATCCCTGCAACCACACTAAGTGCTACACCTGTCCCTACACCTCCTCCCTCACCACCATTCAGGGCCCTAGGTAATCCTTCCAGGTGAGGCAGCACTTCACCTGTGAATCCGAGGGATTTACCTGTGAATCATTTATTGCATCCGGTGCTCCTGGTGCGGCCTCCTCTACATCAGTGAGACCCGACACAGTTCAGTCAAGCACCTTTGCTCTGTCCACCACAAAAGCAAGGATCTCCCGGTGGCCACCCACTTCAATTCCACATCCCACTCCCATACTGACATGTCTATCCATGTCCTCCTCTACTGCCATGGGAAGAACAACACCTCATATTCCGCCTTGGTAGTCTCCAACCTGATGGCCTCAACATTGATTTGTCCAAATTCATGGTACATGTACATGAATAACAATCAATGTACAGTGCAGATTTGACATTTTGGACTCAATGTTTCAGCTAACAACCTCCCAGGCCTGAACATTGCACAGCAGAAAGGACCTTTCCAGCAGTGCTGTTTAAAAGAATTATTCACTACTTAGAGGTTAGTTGCTAGCTAATTTTCTCTCTTTATTCCTGTGTTTTCACAAGATTTGGTGATCTCTAGAGTAAGAGTTGCTGAAGTCAACAAAGAGTGGTCTGGCAGGTGCTGCAGGACTTTTTTTTGACTTCAAGTCTTCTGTGCAAACAACTGCTCCCAGAGATGGGTGCATTAGTAATCACTTCCCACCGAAATATGAAATGAATGTGAGGATAACCACAGGACGCAATGAAGTGGATGGCCTTCTGGAAGAGATAGAAGCCAATTAGGTTATGAGCAAGAAGCAATATCCCGCCAGATTATGCAGAGAACAATGCTCGACCCAAACTTCATCGAGGAACAACGTGTGAGATGGCTGAGTTTCTAGAATGAGGTTCACCCCCCAGTGCAGACATAACTGCAACCTTAAAGCAGGACCTGTTGGAATGACATCTCATAAGGAGGGTTACTGATGCCATCCTTTCCAAGGCGGTCAATCATGTCTTATTCCTGATTTCTGCAGTACTGGGAGAATGAGCAGAGGGCATGCAGTTTTACTAAGATCCTACGCAGACCATGGTGCAAGATTCCACTGTCTACATACCACTCCAGGTTTCTCTGGTTGCACACCCCACCCCTTTAGTACGAGCTTCCACTGACGGCACACCCTTTGGTTTGAGGTTCCAGTGACTGCTTGTCCCTTGGTGCAAGGTTCCAGTCACTGCATGCATGAAATTGTACAGATACCACGTGGCTTCTCATCTCTATGTCATATTGCAAAAGAACTTTGTGTCCTGGTTTGTGACCTAAAGCAGAGAATCACACATATCAATGCCCGTGGCCCTAACTGCGGTCATTACGCTTTAATTCTGCAGTCAACCTTTGCAACATCTACATTTGAGTCATCATGGCAACCTACATCCTACATAATTGACGATTTATCCTGTTATGATGTGTCCATTGGTTCCAGTGCATCATCCAAGGATGTCTGTGCAAGACAAAAACCAAAGTTGCCACACAAAGCATTATAGAGCAGATAGCTGGCAAAATGCAAGAGCTAATTGCAATTGCAAGAGCAAGAGGCTTGACCAAATGTGTCCTAGGACATTGTGAGAAGCCAGGGAAGAAATTGATGGAGCCCTGGCAGAGATGTTTGACATGATAATGCTGGAGGAACTCAGCAGATCAGGCAGCATCCGTGGAGAAAAGCAGGCAGTCAACGTTTTGGGTCAGGACCTTCCTTCAGGACTGAAGATAGGAAAAGGGGAAGCCCAATAGATGTGGTATAGGGTTGTTTTTCACATTGGACTCCTGTGACCAGCGGTGTGCCGCAGGGATTTTCTATCTTCAGTCCTGAAGAAGGGTCCTGACCTGAAACGTTGACCGCCTGCTTTTCTCCACGGATGCTGCCTGGCCTGCTGAGTTCCTCCAACATCATTATGTTTTTCATCTAGATTCCAGCATCTGCAGTCCTTTGTTTCTCAGAGGTGTTTGTGTCTTCCTTACACACAAGTGAGGTATCAGAAGCCTGGAGGGTGGCTAATGTTGTGTCTTTACTTAAGGAGGGCTGCAAGGACAAGCCAGGGAACCAATGTCTAATACAGCTATGACATTCCAACATTTGTACTCAGTGCTCTGTCCAGTGAAGGGAAGTGTGCCATCTGCCTTCTTCACTACCTTGTCCACCTGTGTTTCATGGAACTATGTACTTGTACCCCTAGATCTCTCTGTTCTACAACAAGGGTGATAGTGGAGGGTTGTTTTTCACATTGGACACCCGTGACCAGTGGTGTGCCGCAGGGACTGGTGTTCCCCTGTTCTATATCACGTACATTAGTGATTTGGATGAGAATGCAGGTATCATAATTAATAAGTTTTAGATGACACCAAAATTGGTGGTGCGGTGGACAGTGAAGAAGGTTGTCTAAGGTTACAACAGGATATACGTCAACTGGGAAAGTAGGCAAAGGAATGGCAGGTGAAATTTAACTCACACAAGTGCAAAGTCATGCAGTTCAGGAAATTAAACCACAGCAGGACTTGCATAGTAAATGACAGGGTCCTGTGGAGTGTTGTGGAGCAGAGAGATCTAGGGGTGCAAGTACGTGCTTCCATGAAAGTGGCAACATAGGTAGACAAGGTGGTGAAGAAGGCACATGCCACACTTCCCTTTATCGGACAGAGCATTGAGTACAAAAGTTGGAATGTCAGGTTATAGCTGTATAGGACGCTGGTGAGACCACGCATAGAATATTGTGTGCGATTCCGGTCGCCATACTATGGGAAATATGTGATTAAGCCAGAGAGGGTGCAGAAAAGGTTCACAAGGATGGTTCTAGGACTGGAGGGCTTATGTTCTAAAGAGAGATGGGATAGGCTAGCATTGTTTTCCCTGGAGCAAAGGAGGCTGAGCGGGTGACCTTATAGTGGTTTATAAAAAGAAGGAAAGATATATATTAAGTGGATGGTAACAGTCTTTTTCCCAGAACAGGGGAATCTAAAACTAGGGGGCATAAATTTAAGGTGAGAGGGGAAAGATTTAAAGGGGACTTGAGGGGCAACAGTGAATAGCACTGTGAAATGCAGTACAGATCAGCAGCAGAAGACTGGAATGGCCCCGAGGCGAAGAGGTTTGGCACTGACATCCATGGGTAGGCAGTCAAAGTACACATGAGGTTATATTTGATGGAACATGAGGTCTCAGGGCTAAGAAAGCATGCTGTTTTATTATTTGTCCTTTAGGTAACAGTTTCAGAGGAAACAGAGTTAGTAAAAGTTGGAGCCACAAGAGACTGCAGTTGTTGGAATCTGGAGCTATAAACGAAGTGCTGGAGGAACTCAGCAGTCAGGCAGCATCTGAGGAGGGAAATGGACAGTTGACATTTCATGTTGAGACCCATCAAATGGACTGAAAGAGTTGAGGGGAGCAGCCAGTATAAAGAGGTGAGGGGAAAGGGTGGAGCAAGAGCTGGCAAGCAATACGTGAGGATCATGGTGAGGAAGGGTGATTGGCGGATGGAGGAGCAAAGGGTGGAAATAATGACAGAGGCTGGGAGGGAATAGGTGGAGGCAACAAAGGGCTGCAGATGATGGAAGATGGTTGTTCCATGACCGATAAAAAACATTTTTTTAGACCAATGAGGTTGAAAATCTCACTCTAGAAACTTTTGCATGTTGACATCATTTGGGGGACTTTTGCCAGAAGAAAAAGTGTTGGGTAAAACAAAAATCCTGCCAAAGGTCAGAGGTCATATTTCCCAATGGGCTCTAAGACTCCCAGTAATAGGAATAATATGCTTCCACTCTGGGTTGAGCTTTTTCTGTAGGCATTGTGCAGAGGGACTTCTAGGCCAAAGAGATATAAATGATAATAAAATTGGAATTATCTTAAAACTTACCGAGACCAGATTGAAGGAAATTGCAAAAGTAACAAAAGACGTATTAAGCTGTTCATATGTCGATGTCAGAAGTGTAACTAATGAGGTTGGTGAGGAACAGGCACAAGTTATCACATGGAGTTATGACACAGTTATATTAATAGAAGTTCAACATAAATAAGATCAAGAATGGCTTTTAATATTTGTGGATTCACATTATTCAAGAATGATAGAGGAGAGAAAGGATGATTTAGTGTAGCAGATGCTGGGTAAGGTAGGACAGCAAAATTAGTTAAAAATACTATTGTAATTCCAATAGAAAAGATGCACCAGATGGTCTGAGGCTGAAACTATTTGGCTTGAGTTAAAGAACAGAGGGAGAGTCTCTAATTGCTGGCAGTTTGCTGTATAGCTCCAGAGAGAGAGGAGAAATTAGCTGAACAAAAATGCTGACAAAATTCGAAGGGGTGCATCAAAAATGGACAAACAGCTGGAAGAGATTTTAATTGCAATAATAATGTATTGAAAGCAATTTCTGATGTGGCTAGAGGTGAGCATTTTCAATTAATGTATCTCCAGTAAAACGAGATAGAAAGTAGCTCAGAATAAAAGGAAAAGCGGGGTGATGCTGAAAGCACTCAACGGTCATACAACATCTGTGAAGAGAGAAATGGAGTTAATGTTTCAGGTTAAAGCCCTCTCATCAGATAAGGAAGGAAGTCTTGCTGGATCTGGGGGCCGGCAGCAACCAGAGGATGATGGAGGGTGTTTGTTTTTCAGCCTAAATGGTGTTCTCCAAGGGTTAGCTTTGAGTTTATTCCTCATTTTTTTTGTTTTTTACTGACTCAGATATACGGACCAGCAGTGTGAAATTTGCAAATGACTTATTATCAGTAGGAATTTGTTATTTGACCGGGATAAAAGCAATAGTAGACTTTAGAGTGTCATAGACAGGATAACGAGATAAGAATGGAATCATGAGGTAAGTGAACTGATGAGCTTTGGAAGGGTTAATATGCAAAGCGAGTATATAGAGTAGACAGCATGACTCTAAAAATACATATGATATCCAGGCTTGGGTGTGTGGAACGCACTGCTGGCAGAGGTTGTGGGGGCAGATACATTAGGGACATTTAAGAGACTTTTAGATAGGCACATGAATGATAGAAAAATAAGGGGCTATGTGGGAGGGAAGGGTGAGATAGATCTTAGAGCAGGATAAAATGTCAGCACAACATTGTGGGCCGAAGGGACTGTACTGTGCTGTAAAGTTCTATGTTTGATGTTCTATATGCTAACCAGATGCATAGAGTCTTAAACGTGGTGGGACTTGCGTTTATAGAGATATTGTACTAGAAAGGTGATCACATAACCCTGTTTCTTGCATGATTGATTGTGTAGAAAATTGATCATAAAAAATGATTGACACTTCCAGATATATGAATTGGTTGTCAGACATCCTTGCTTGTGGTGTGGATAACCAAGAAGGCCACTGAGTGTGCAGCAGTAACAATAATTTCCACGCACTGAGTGATTGATGTCACTGCTGCAACATTACACTTGCTGAAGAAACAGAATGGACTTTGAATGGCAAAGTAGACCTTAACAGCAGGAAGAAGGTGTGCACCAGCATGGAAATTGATAAGTCCATCCTTACTTACACCTTCACTGAAGCCAGCCATAAGGTTTTCTCTGATAGCCTGAATGTCTTCGTGATCAAGGTAGTGGTGATATCAGAGGAAGGGGATGGGAGCCATTTCAAAGCTTTTCTTGGCTGTGTGTTTCCTCTGTCATGATGACCAGTCATCCTTTGGAGACATAGGCTTCTTCTCCCTCCTCTAACTATAACTTCCAGATCAAGCATTCTTACTGAGACCACTGCATGACATGTTGAGAACCACCACTGTAAGAGTGCCCTGCATGGTAGGAGATAACACAGGGAAAGTCATGGTTCTAGCTTGATGCTTGAGTTTGCATGCAGTTGCTATGCATGTTATTCTGAAGCCTAATACTTAACATGTCCAACAAGGAGGACAAAAACACCCATTCCCCCCCACTCACCCCATGGACCCTCAGTAAACTGATATGCATCCAATGTGCAACAACATTTTAGTACATGTACTTTAAAATCTCTAGCCTACAGGCACACTAAATATGAAAGCGAAACGATCATGGGCAGTAGGTAATATGGGAGACTTGTACACCTGGTATCTCCAAAAGATTATTTTGATCGTGCATACCAGTCTTACAGGAATGACTCAGAGATCTCCAAACTCAACATTTCCAACATCTCCTTAAAGAACTTATTGGATTTGTCAAGGCCAGGTTTCGTCTTTTGACTTTGAGTTGGCTGTTTCTAATTATTTTCTCTTCATCTGGATATTTCATAATTTCATAATTATTGTAATGTTTCAAAATTTTCAGTACCACAGATGCTCGATTAGCAGTAATATTCCAGGTTGTTTGCATCTCTTTTTTGGAAATGGATCCTACATTGGACACTCTCCAGTCATCTCTCATGAATTCAATTTCAATGGAATTGTGAAATATGGGATGGGAAGGAATATTATCTTGGCTGGAAAGAGCTGGCAGTTGAAATTGTCCAGCTTCAAGGAATTTATTGTGAGTGGCCCAATTTAGCATTATCACTTTAGGAAACACAGGTTTAGTGCACCAAAAATGGATGGAATTCATTTCTAGGAACCATTCTCTTTTCTGCATGTAACCCTTCCTTCCAGCTTCAATCGATGAAAGAGCAATTAACTTATCAAAGAAAATAATGTTTTTTATTCCCATCTACCTTTCTTGTTTATCTGCAGATATTTTCTTTCATTTCCTCTCCAACTTTCACGTCAATTGCAAACTCACTAATCTTACTTCCTACATTAGTAAAAGTAACAAATAGCAAGGGTCCCAGCACCAATCCATGTGATACATCAATGGGTCAGGCGCTTCCAACAACAAAAGCAACCTTCAACCATCACCCGCTGCTGCCTATCATCAATTCATTCTTGGATTCATTTGCAAACTGCTAAGGATCCTGTGAGTTTTTACCTTTTGGACCAGTCTTCCATGTAGGAACTTGTCAAAGTCATTACTGAAATCCATGAAGACTACATGAACCACTCTACCCTCATCAACACAAGTTAGTCCAAAAACTTCAATAAAACTAATTCGACAGGATCTCTCTTTGAAAAATCCCTGCTGACTATTCTTGATTTTGTTAAATTATCTTGAAAAATTTATCATATTTCCTACCTATTCCCATGTGTCCTTTCTGATGACTTCAATTTTCCTATTCTCGCTGAACACCATGGAAATCTATTGTAAGCTGTGTTAATTTATAAAAAGCTCCTAAACAAGATCTGGTTATCAATAGTGCATCCCAATGGCCACTTAATTAATGCCTGCACTAGCACTGATCCATTATTAGTTGTTGCATATTCACTTTGTGATCTACATTGCATTAGCTGTGCAGTTAGAATAATATCACCCTTGGGGTAAAGTGGAGCAGAGAACTCATCGGGGAAGGGTTACCAGAATCTTGATCTTTGGTAAGGGATATATTGAATCCTGGTCTATTTGCCACAACTTCCAAAATTTTATCAATTGGTGTTAGAGTTCTCTGGAAGGAGCATGGATTATTGAATGATGTTTTGCTTCATACTTATTAAAATTTAAAAACATCATAATGGACTGATTTCAGAGAAGTCTTGGGTTTGATCATGACTTGTGCTGAATTAGCTGATCTCAGCTGGGTTTGGTATGAGGGATGCTGAAAAAGGAAACAAAATAAAGCAATGAACACTTCTACTTTTGTTTAGTATCCAATGGATTCTTTTAAAAGGTGATGATGTGGATATCAGGTGAGGACAAAATTAAGATGAGTTTTAGTTCTTCCATTGCTGTTGGCACTCTGGCACAAACTTGAGGAATGACTACTTAACCATGGTGGTGAGGAGAACTGAATCCCAGCAGAAGTCAAAACTATCAGGAAAAGAAAAGAGAAAATAACCAGAAGAAGGAAATACTGGTTAAATTGTTTGGTACACTAACAGAGCAGTGGTGTGTAGTACACACTTGGAGTCATAGAGTTATAAAAACAGGGACATCCAGTCCAAATGGACCCATCTGCATTAATCCCATGTTGCAGCACTTGGCCCATAGCCTTCTATGCCTAGGCAATTTAAGTGCTCATCTAGATGCTGTCAGTGACTCTCCTTCACCACTTTCTCTGCAATGCATTCCAGATACTCACTGCTCTCTGGGTGAGAAAAGGTCCCCTCAAGTCCATAATACAAGGGAGAGAAAACTAGGATTAAAAAGCTGAACTGCATGTACAGGCAGACATGACAAGAAAATGTTATTCAATTGTTATTTATCTTCTCTTATTCTAGCCTGCTTAGCCTGTGACATAGATATATTCACCTGCTTGTCTCTATTCCCTGTACACCAAGGCAATACCTTGCTCTCTTTCTTTCTTGCAATGTTTATGGTCCTTTTCTTTCGTGTCTCTCTCCAAAGCTGTTGGGCTTGAACTTGAAATAGAGGTCCATTGTGTCCCACATAACCTCCAATGCCTCAATCAGGTGACCTTTTGCAATGTGTTAGCCTACACAGTGCAAGTCAGCAGATTATGTCTCTGGAATTCTCTGCCCTCAATGGGCCAGATCATTAGATATATTTGAGGTGGAGACAGATAAATATTTGAAAGATGGAGAAATTGGCAGTTATAGAGAAATGGGACTGAAGAGGAGTTGAGGCCAGCAAAGATCATCCAGGATCATGTTGAATGACAGGGCAAACTTGAGAGACCTGGTGATCTACTCCTTCTCCTTTTACTTGTGTTCTTGTATAAATAACAATGAAGCTAGAATCAGAACAGAACAGAATCAGGTTTATTATCACTGACATATGTCGTGAAGTTTGTTGTTTTGCAGTAGCAGTACAGTGCAAGACTGTGCAAGGCATAAAGACATAAAAAATTACAATAAATTACAAAAATAAATAAATAGTTAAAAGAGGCCAACACACTTTGGTCTATATCTAGCTTCAACCAAAATTTGGTTGTGTACATTTTCCTACAGTTCTCTCAGTTGCAATCAGAAGCAGTAACACTGTAGCAAAGCGGTTAGTGTAATGCTATTACAGCGCCAGCGACCTGGGTTCAATTCAGGCCACTGTCTGTAAGGAGTTTGTATGTTCTCCTCATGTCTGCATGGGTTTCCTCCGGGTGTTCTGGTTTCCTCCCACATTCCAAAGACGTACGGGTTAAGTTGTTGTGGGCTTGCTATGTTGGCGCTGGAAGCGAGACTTGCAGCTGCCCCCAGAACATTCTACACAAAAAAATGGATTTTACTGTGTGTTTTGATGTACATGTGACTAATAAAGATATCTTATCTTAACATAGGCTGAATTATTCATTTTTCATTCTTTAACAGCATGTACTAATATCCACTTCTAGTATTATGTGTGCTGCCTTAGCCGATCAGTTAGCCAGGAACAGAGTGGAAATCAACGCTGGAATTCAGTCTGTTTGACTTGGTATCACATATACTCTTCGAGCTATTATAACAAGTGAAAAGTGTGACATTAAACAAATATTTTTGCATATCCAGATCTACCTGTCATGAATTATTGGCACATAAAGTTAACTGTTATGCACATTGATCACTTTGGAATAATTTTGGCTCTACAGAATGTTTTCAGTGTGATAAAACTGTTGAAACAATTCTAAATATAAACAAACATTTTAATAGTGTTTCTAAATTCTTAGGCAGTGGTAGGTGCTGCCCTTTGGAAGAAACCAGTTCTCAATAAGTAACAGATTGAGTTGATCTTTCTATTTTTTAATATGATCAAGAACAAGGACCTTGTTTATTGTCCAACATAAACATGAGGTTCTCTCTTTTATTAATAACCTGGCACTGTGTCTGAGAACCATTGAGCAGAATTGCTCTCCACTGACTCTGATGTGATTACTGATGATAAACATGGAACATTATGTGACTATCAGCAGCAGCCCACTGGCTTAGAACTGATTCATTAGCCTAAACTTTACAATTCACTTCACCCCAAGACAACTTTAAATGGTATTCAATCTGAAATGAGTAAATGTCAAAAAAAAAGTATGAGGCAACTGTTCATCATGCCATAGAGTGCAGTCAACACATTTTGCAAATCCCAAGGCCATGAGATTGTCTTCAGCAAATCTGGTTTTCATTTTTGTTATAAATTCCATTGCTGTACTTGCAAGCACAGATAAATATAGAATTTCACTCCCATCAGAGCAGTTATAACTCAAGTTTTGAAGACAAAATGCTACGTTTGCAGAGCTGTTGACATTAGGGAAATAGTAAGAGTGAGATTTATGATCAAAAGGAGTAGGACAGGTCATAAACCCATCCAGAACTGTGTTTATTTTTTTAAATGATATATATGAAAGTAGTTCATAACTTTAAACCAAAATAGGCAAATGAAAGAGAAATGACAGGCCTGCTGATCTTCCATGCTGAAACTCACTTACCCAACGTGAGCAAATTAATGAGAATTTTAATATAGGCTTTAAAATGGGTTAAGTTACATATGCAGATAGCAACACCGGTAAGCAGACTTCCATGCAAGGAATAAAAGCCAAGATAGAATCCACTATCCAAAATAACAAAATGAACATCCCCAATCTGTTAAATTAGAAAGCAACGAAACATCTATTCCCAATGTGACCAGATTATAATGCTCTTAACAGCATTCCTTTCCATTACATTCACATGCTCAGGCTGTGGATATCCATTCTTTCGGTTACTTTACTGCCTTCCTCAAGTTTCTTTCCTAACTGTGCTGCTGTCACAAGAAACTGGAGCAACTCAATGTTTAACTCATTGATGTCTTCTCAGGTTTCTTCACTATGATAGACAGAATAATGACATTTCATTCAACTTACCTTAAATACAGACAACACTTCCTCCCATTTTGCATTACATTTATGCCTACTGGAGTTCAATTGTGTGTTGGGAGATAATATGCTGTATTGGTATTGATTAAAACAGAAAAACATTGTGATAGTGGAAAATAGAAACCTGGGGTAAAATATCATACCACTGAAGGTGGCTATTTGGCTCAACATGGCAATTGCTGCTTGAAAGAGCAATCAATTAATCCCACTTCCCTGCCTTTTATCCATAGCCCTGCAATTTTTCCTCTTTAGGCATTTCAACATTTTGCCCTTGAAAGTTATTATTAAATATATTTGCGTCAGCCTCTCAGCCTCTCTCTTCATAACAACTTGCAGCTCTTTTTGTTTTGTTTGCTTCTCTGTTCTTTTATATTCCCATCTTAATCATGTTACTTCTGGTTAGCAGGAGACTTTGGCAGTGGGGAAATGCAGAATTATGGAAGTTTTGCAGTTCCAGCCAAAGATTTGCCTGGGATTCCTAGCTGCACCTCCTCACGTCAGTTTGGCTCAGAGCAGGAAAGCAACTGGACTTCAAACAGAGATGCCGGATGGCAAGTCCAGGGGAAAGAGGTAGACCATGTGGGAAGTCAGATATCAGTGTAGGTTAGATTGTGGGAGTTGGGGATGGAGTTTCAGAATCAACACTAGAGGGATATGACTGATGCATGGGAAGAAATCAAGGGAAGGAAACAGGTACATTTGGAGGAGTGGGAAGGAGTGCTGAGGGGACTCTCCTGCTCTTCCTGATCCACGGAAGTGCTACGAAGGCATCACCCTGACTGATCTATCTCACGTCAGCTGCCAGGAACTAGGGAATAGGCCTGCTGTTGTTGAAGATGCAGTAATTGTCTTGTTAAATTGTAGCCATTTAATATATGAGGCTGCTTGGCTATAATTTAATAATGGGCCTGCCTCCTAGACATTGGTCAGTTGCTGGATCGCTGAGGACGTTCAACGCTAATGTGATTTCTCCCTGCATCCCCCCCCATTAATACACACACATGTTCATCATGCGTATGGAGGCATGGGTGCTAAAATTACACCAACCCCCAAAGACTCTATATACTACATCAGTTTAAAGTGCTTGTGAAAAGTGGATGGCCTTGCAATATGAGTTGATGTAGACCTATTCATTTCTAACTAGACGTGGATGCTTGTGGTTATGGTGATATGTGCATAACTAACAAACTTGGGCAGTGGAGCCTAGGGTATTGAAGATGCTTTTGCTTCCACAGAAAAGGCTGTGCTTTGGATTTCTTTTTTATTTGAGAAATGATTCATTTCAAATTCAGCAACTGATAACATTAATTAGAACACAATCTGCATCATTAAAGAAACAACTGCCACTTAGGACATTTTGATAAGTACTTACTTACAAACATTTGGGTTCCTTTCCAGTGAAGTACATACACAGGTTAATCAGACAAACATGATTCTGTTCCTTGTGCTGCCCCCAATCCTTGGTAAATATTTGCACTGGCTATAACCCCATTTGTTTACAGGCCATGTGCAGATTCAGGCTCATTAGAAAGCTTTGGTGAAGGTTATTGCATACAAAAACGCTCTGTATTTTCCACTGTAGCCACTGCACCAGCATTTATGGAGAGATTTTCTTCATGAAAACATACCACATTTATCTTACATTATAATCCTTCTCATAAAGATTTGTGTCTCATAAAGCTCCTGCTATGGATTCGTCCATAACCTTGGCTATAAGCAGTTAGTGACTCGATGTACAGACGTGCGTTTATCTTTTGGTGATAAATCAAGTCTGGAGAACTGTTACTTGGAAATATTTGGCTTTCATTATACAGGGCAAATTTTCCAAACATTCTCACCGGTTGTGCCAGCAATGACTGCCTGAATGTGGTTGAGCAGATCATGGAGGACAAAAGCAACAACCTACCTCAACTGATTCCCTCAGCTTGCTCTTTCCTGACCAGAAACCATCATTAAAACTCTTACAAAGAGGCAATATCATGCAAGCTATCAGATACTGTGTCTAAAGGTTGTCCAGGAATGGAGCCAATGCTATTAATGCATTGAAACTGAAGGGAGGAAGTTGGCAGTGCAGGTAAGGGTGACCACATAAGGGGCTTGAACTTGTTTATGAAACTTATCCGGCAGGCTTGGCCATGGATGTCTGCAGCCCAGATGAAATTATTCCATGGATAAAAATCACATTTCTATGTTAATCAATATGGAACCTTTCTTTGTCTCCATCACACTCCTATTGGATTTGAATTTGTACCTAGATCTGAATTTTCTGCCGATTCAGTTTGTTAAACTCAAAGTCAAAGTTGAGTTTATTGTCATCTGCATAGGTGCATGTATACACAGGTGCAATGAAAAACTTACTTGCAGCAGCATCACAGGGACATAGCATCATATAAGCAGCATTCACAGAAAAACATAAATTAAACATAAAGAATTCTGTAGGTAAGAATAAATTTCAACAATGTCACTGAATTTTCCAGCTTGTACCTTGTGGTGGTCCAGACTGCTGTAAGCATCCTGCACTCTAGAATGAACCTCAGGTAAACCCATGCAATCCAAACAGGTCTGGTCAGAGTGTTTTTCATTTGTTCACAGGATGTAGATATCACTGGGAAGGCTGATGTTTATTGTCCATCCCTACGCTCTCCTGAATTGAGGAAACAGTTAAGAATCAACCAGAATGATGTACCTGGAGTCATATTTTAGCTGGGCCAGGTAATGACACAGGATTCCTTCCCTGAAGGACATCATCCTATAGATATGTGGTTACTATCACTGATAACCAGCTTTTTACTTCAGATTGATTTTATTGTTTTAAATTCCCCAGCACCATGGTGGGATTTGAACTTATGTCTCTCGATCAATAGTCCAGGTCCCTGAATACCAGTCTAATAACTTAACCACTCTGTGCTCTAAACTGACTTAGAGGGGTAGCATCTTCAGCTATTAAAGAACTGTCATTGATTTTTAAAGTGGTTTCCTGTGGGGCAACCGCAATATCTATTCCAATTATCTGGGTATTTCCTTCCATAGCTCAGAGAAAGAAAATGCTCCAACTTCAGTGTTCACAGTGCTGACAGAGCAAGTGCAGGAGAGATGGAAAGTGACCCGGCTCCTGTAGTTACACCTTGCTTGGGAAAAGGATGAAGATGAACCTGATCTCCAAAGCCCACAGAATCTGGGAACAGTTGAAAAGAAGATCTTGTAGCGACCTACCTTCGAGGCAAGCGAACCGGCTCTGAGAACGGAGCACGTGTCGGCAGGAAGGCCGGCCGCAAAATGGAGCCGGGCCTTCTTCTTCGACAGTAAGGAGAGAAAGCCCGCGCGCGGGAAGAGTTGGTGACGTATTGCGGGCGTCACTTCCGTCCGGAGAGGGCCGGATCTGTAACGGGTTTAAAAGCTAGCGCGGGAAGTTGAAAAATAAATCAGTCTCGAGTTCTGACCTCCGACTGCGTGTTTCATTCTTAGCTCAGTGCGTAGCACCTCGCTACAATCTCACAGCTGTAGGAAAGCTGCATTTCTCTATGCCTGCCACAAAAATGTTCCCTTCAACCTGCAACAGCTTAACTAAAGCCACATGCAATAACATTTGGGCAATGTCTTTAAGCTTTCCTCACATTCATGTGCATATCCTTATTGCGGTGGGGCAAACTTCATAACTTCCACTGAACACTGAAACTGATGTCATGTTTATATCCATGCAATTGTGCTCATCAGAATGTGCATCATGAGGTATGCTCATTGGGGTACTGAATGGAGTGTGACATTGACATTTTAATAACCATGTTCTGCCATCTTTCAGCATCTGAATTCTAGTCTTTGCTTGGAGGGAAGAGTAGACCATATAATTACGGAGCAAACTCACACAGTAAGCTCCCTCTCAAAAATATTAATTTTAAGGTATTTTGAAGCACAAAAATACAGGATGAAGGTTGAAGCAGAAAGCTGAAGCCAGGAGTCTGCCCCAAGCTCAGGGCTATTGACCTTCTCTTTTGTTTTCTTCCTCACAGAGAAAGTGCAACACAACATATGATACATTGTACTGTGAACTCAACTGACAGATAATCTTGCAGGCAGCATTTACTCCATTTCTGCAGCAAAAATTATAGATCTTAGCACTGTAAATTAAGACAGCAATTAAGTCTTTTGCTTCTCCTATTGCAAGCATGAGGGAGCCACCCTGGGATATCCAGATAGCTTGTCTAATAAGGAAGCACCTGATTTAACCGAGAAGCAGTTAATTGTGATTGCAAAAGACAAGAGGAGACCTGAAAATGGAAGAGTCTATTTACGTCTTCCCTTTGCTTCACAGCAACATGGCCAAGACATTTGGAGCCAGCATTTAAAAGACTGTTTCCATCTTAGCCCTACTTTATTCTGGTGACTCCAATCTGCATTGAGCTCTTTTACCTAAGGGATCAGCTAGAGAGTAGTTATTTAGGTCTTCACAGCAACCATGACTATCCAGAGATCTTCCTCATTCAGATAAGTGGGTACACAGAGAGTCAAGATTATAGGATGGACAAGTCACAATGAGACTGCAGTCTCTCAAATGGATAGAGTAATCAGGATAAATAATTTGCAACATGAATCTGTCAAAATCACCAAGGTTCAACTTTGCATATGATAAATGACTGACAAGGGGTCATCTATTCTGTTAATGGTCCAATCACATATCAGTCAACTTGTCCTGTCGAATTATCCCCAGAAGAGATAACAAAGCAG
The DNA here is from genome assembly GCF_009764475.1 of Pristis pectinata. Classification (NCBI taxonomy): domain Eukaryota; kingdom Metazoa; phylum Chordata; class Chondrichthyes; order Rhinopristiformes; family Pristidae; genus Pristis; species Pristis pectinata. The sequence goes on from NC_067407.1 coordinate 115,568,623, forward strand.
AGAAAAATTGAGTGCCAATTTAAAGGAATCCCTGAAGATTTCCCCTCTCACCTTCTCAACCGATCAATCAGGAAGTTGGCAAAAAAATAGATCAAACCATCAAGTGCTACAACAGAAGCATTGCTGGTTCATCTCATGACCCACCATAAAGAGGTATGGGGGTTGCCTCCATTCCAAGATCTTTCCATTTAACCTGGCAGCCAGCCACCTCACTTTGACGGATCAACAGGAAAGAAACCATAAGTAACATGCCATGTACTGTCATTGAAGGGAAGCAGGGAATAAAATGATGATATTGGCACATCCTGCCCACTTGTACAGAACTGAATTAGTTGAACTTTATTTCAACTTTGTCCAAAGAGTTCACTTTTAGTAGGCTGGAAGACAAAAGCAAAATAATGTCTGGGTTTCTGTGGAAATTGAATCAGTACAGAGAACGTTGTTGGCAAAGATGTATCAACCCAAAGGATTGTGAAATGTGGCTAGGACTACATGAAAATTGATATCAGCACTTTGTTGAATGTATTATTTCCAAATGCTTTGTTACTCTTTCTATTTGCAATTGGGGTCAACCTTTAGGGTTCAGCAGCATTTCATCTGCTAATGATTGTAACTGACCCATTGTGTTCATCTGCACGTTGGTCACATCTGCTCAATTAAACTGGACAATGTGCAACACAATATTGTGGTGTACAAATGGGCAATGGGGAAGCCAGATCAGAGTCACTCAAGTTACTGCAGTATCACAGCAGCTGGTTCAGAGCTGGAGAGAAATTTCCCAAACTTTGTTGAATCAATCTTTTCCTTTTTGCCTTCCACAAGGGTTGGATCGGTGTATATAATGCTGCACCAAAGCTGCATGAGGCTGTATTATTTCTCTATAAGGCTGCATGAGGTTGCATTTTTGCTGTATAAGGCTGTACCATTGCTGTATGAGGCTGCATTATTGCTGTATGAGGCTGCACCATTGTTGAGTGGGGTGGACGATGCAACAAATGACTGCTTCCCTTTCTTTGTAATTTGCTTGTTTGAATCTTTGTTGCTTTTGATAGAGTTATATGATAAAAATACTCTCTGACCTGTCCAGGAATCTGAACTGATGGCATATTTAACATGATCCTAGTGGTTACCAGAGGCATGCATTTCATTTTCATCCCTGTCTCAGCAGTGTTTGGAACTAATGTGAACAATCTTCTCAGTCAGATAGGGGCCAGCCTTCTAGCTCTCCATCCCTTTTGAGGGTTGGTGGCATCATGGATTGCATAAAATGCCAAGGCTCAAACTTTAATCTGCCTCCCTATCTGGGTGGCATTCTGTACGTGGGCCAGCCACATTATTCATTATTACTATATCCATGAATACTATTGGTTTCAGAGTAGAACATATGTGTCTGATCTATATCCTCCTGGTGTTAGAAAAAAAAATGCAATGATTCAGGCAGGTGCTATTTTTCCAAGGGGAACTGATGAAAGAGTTTGTTCGGGTGACAATGCATCTGTCATCTGCTATGTGCGTTAGTGAACAGCTGATTGACTGATTTGGAATGTGCCCCATGGGGAATAATCCAAGGACATAAGTGTTCAGGGCTCAGTCAACCTTGTCTGAAATTCAAGCCTGGAGGATGTCAAATAACTTTGTGACAATTTTCCCTGGTGATGTGGTGGATCTTCTCAGGTACGAGCATTATGGTTTATGGATTCTGCTCCTTGTGCTTAAAGAGCAATCAGCCTATAACGAATACAATCCAGTCCTCTTCAAGTTCTTGCCCTGCTCAAAAAGAACTGGGATAAAGGAGTTAATTCAGCCTAAATATTCATAGCAGCTACTGAAATTACATTTCCCAAGGTTTAAAAGACCTATTGTTAAATAGGAATGTTTATTCAAATAGCACAAATCTTACTAGAAATAATACAATCAAGTTTGGAATATTATCAGCTTTCATATCTTATTTTTTAATGTAGGCTGAACACACCAATACTCATACCCAGGCAATTGTCTTTAAGGTTCTATGAATGTATTGCGACAATTTCCAAGCTCTTAGTGCAGTTCTTATACTTCTATGATGAACAAGAAGAGGGGGGAAAATGTCCATACAATTTCTTCCCTTCTTCCATCAAACCCCACCACCCCCATGCTGATGCCACCAGATTAGTAGGTCTGTTTGTGATAGTGTCTGACCTCACAGAAAAACTACATGACCTGATAGCTGTGTTTACCGGTTAACCTTCCGACTGAAGGGTGAAACCTCATTAAACTGATTAACAATCATCTAAAATATGATTCTAAAAGTAAGTCAGACCCGGAAAAACCTTTTCAATGTTGTTGAAGTTCAGCAGTGATGAATGCAGTCATTTCTCTCCCCATTTGGCAGAAGGGTCAGTTCATTTACTCTCTGTGCTGACAGACAGCATCAATGTAGATTTATCCCATCAAATGTCTGCATCGCAGTCTCAGAAAAAATTCCACGGTGAGGTTATGGCTAATCAATATGTCAAATCCTTTCAGCATTAAACTTTATGGAGATGGCTGTAATCATTTATAATCACTGAAACTCAAACACGGTGGAAATCTAAAATACAAGCAGGATATTGCAGACACACTGGGTAAGTCAGGCAATATCTATGGAAGGAGAACAGACATTGATTGAAAACACTGATTATTTTTCTCTCCGGAGGTGCTGCCTGACTTGTTGCGTTTTCCTGCATTTCTATTTCTATGTTTACATTCAATTGTTTTCTATCTGGCTCAAAGCTGGAGAGACATTTCCCAAACTTTGTTGAGTCAATCTTTTTCTTCTTGCCTTCCACAAGGGTTGGATGTGTGTTTATGATGCTGCACCAAAGCTGCATGAGGCTGTATTATCACTCTGTAAGGCTGCATAAGGTTGCATTTTTGCTGTATAAGGCTGTACCATTGCTGTATGAGGTTGAAAATTAAGCCACATGGTAAAACCTTTCACTTAATTTACATTCAAGAGGGCATGTGATATCACTAGGCATTTATGCTTGACTCAAATCAAGGAAGACATAAAACTGGAAAATCTGGAAAGTCAAATGGCCTAGTTATTGCATGGCCTGAGGACTTGCTACAAAATCCTCAGCACAGGAAGAATCACAAAACTCTTTTAACCATTAATGATCCAAATATTTTCAGAATTTAGTCATGTTTTGAAATGGATGACTGGATTTTGTTAAGACTGTAGCCCTGGTTAGTTAGCTTTTCAGCATACACAGGGAAATATTGAGTCATATGGACACCATTATATTGAAAAAAAAAACAAGTTTTAACTATGGTTGTCCACATACGTATCTGCATAAATAATGAAAACAACTTTTTAAATATAATTTTACAACAAAATCATAGACTCAAAGGATCAAAATTATAACAATGCAGCACATGTCTGCAGAAGATTCTGAGAAGTTGAAAAATAATTTCTTCATGACTTAATAATTGTTGTTTAAATAATAGCAAATTAAATAATAATTTGCAACTAAGGAGTTGAATATCAAAAGAGTAAACTCAGGCTTCTCTGTGAATAAACAGTGGAGACTGACACTCCAGTAAATGGCTGAGAGATCGCTGTCAGGTTGGAGGTGGTGTTCTTCAGATGATCCATTAAATTAAGGCCATCTGTTCAGATGAATTTTAATGATTCTATGGTGCCAGTTGAAGGAGGGCTGAAAGTCCTGTCAGGGCTCTGGTCAACATTCCATCCACAATCAATGTTGCCATAAACACAATAACTGGGATTAACTGTTTGCATGATCTTACTTTGGACAATGCAATTGCAGCACATGGAAACATATAAACAGTCATCACACTTTGCAATTGTGCATTTCAAGTATCTTGTGATATTTCCAATATAAATTCAAACATGTTGTTATTGTATTTCTATCAGTCTTAGGGCACTTGACTGGTTAGCTATAATTATTACAGTATTTCAGACCAACATATAGACATAGTTTTTCTCATAATGCTTTTTTGTAAGAATTGCCTGACGTACTCTCAGACCATGTATTCTAAACTGTGTGGAGGTGTATAGTAGAAGACCTCAAAGAATGAGGCTGCATTTTGTTCAGCTGTTGAGATGAGTTCTGGGTTGCTAGGGTTTTCCAGTGGCCTGCTGTGCATTTCAACTTTGTTATGTAGCTTTCCACATTATTTTGACACTTCAGAGCTAACAAACATCTGTTTTATTAATGAGCCAGAAAATCCTATGGAAGTTATTTAACAGCATGAGACCATCCCATTGCCAGAAGAATGATGGTAAAACTATCATAATGGATGCCATATAATTGATTGCCTTTTGAAATTCATTGCATAAAGATTGCCCTGTTCCACAAGGTAATACTTTCAATGTATGTAACCAGTTTAATCTTCCACAGGCTCTGTCTTTCAAATATAAAATTGACTCCATATCAAGAAACCACCCTTCATTTGCTTTTGCTTTGATATTTAACAGAGTGTTATGGTGAGATGAAGTGGTAAATAATGAAATTTGTGTGGAACATAAATGTTGGCATAGCCCATTCGATCGAAATGATCCACATCTGTGTCACAGACTCCTATTAATTCTTTGTAAGAACACTGACCCACCATTGTCACTACTGATATGGACAGTCTCTGTGTAGAATTCAGGGGTTAATTATCATTTTTTGGTGTCTCAGTCACACCTGTTGACAATCTGTTAAATGTCATTTTCGAGTGTTTGATTCTTTTGGCCAATGTTACAAATGCAAATCACCTGTATGGACCTCATGCCTGTTGCCACATGGACATAGAGCTGCATTTTGCAGAGTCAGAGTGAAATGGCAAGTCAGGTCTGTTGAGGTAAAGCTTCGGCTGCATTAGAACAACATCTTTGGTTCTTCTTGTGAATGGGGAACCACCACCAGGTAAGCACACAGCTTGTCAACATGATATATCGACTTAAGGTTGATGATGAGATTCAGACAATGCTGAGCCCCATTCTTTACCTTGGAGATCATTTTGGAGGGCCAGTTGAGTTGAGTGTGTAAGGATGAGAGAAAGATAACAACATTCTCTAAAATAAAAACATGCATATATTTGGCTTCAAATGGTCCAGAGTGACCTAGAGCAAATAATGAGCATCTGAAGTTTAGTCACTTTTGTAAAATAGCTAAAATGGCAGCCAGTCTGCACACAATAAGTTCTCACAAGCAGAAATATGATAATGATCTGTATTTATGACATTGCTGAAGATGGCTACCTGAGTACCTGAGAGATCAGACAGGGCCCTGACTTCACATTTTATCTGAGAAATAGCAATCTCTGGCAGGACAGCTCTCCCTCACTACTCCACTGAAGAGTTGGCCTCAATTTTGTGCTCATTTTTAGGAGCAGGATTTGAATCCAAAACCTTTAGACTCAGACAATAATGCTAATACCTGAGCCAAAGCCAGCATCTAAAGTGTTAAAATGAGTTTAAAATCTGCAACATGCAGGATGCATATAACAGAACAAGCAGTATTCTCTGTGGCTATAGAAAAAGAATCAACAGACCTGCCATATTCAGGAGCCATTGCTGGAGTGAGAATGGTGAATCAAGCAGATGTGACCACAGCTAGAGAAAGCTGCTTTAATTAATTACTCTTTATTAATTTTTACTTACTCCTCATACAAGGAAAGTACAGGATAGATGTAAACAACATGCCATCTTCCATCTTTAATGTGGCAAACTTTCCAGTGCAGTTCATAGGAATTTTATTAACAATAATTGATACTGAGCCACGAAAGGAGATAATGGGGCAAAAGGACGTGAAGCTCAGTTAAAGAAATAGGTTTTAACAAGTGTATTAAAAGAGGAAAGTGAGAGAAGGCCAAGATTCAGAATAATAATTTCAGAGCTTGGAGCCTTGGCAGCTGAAAGCAATTGGGTCTGATCAAGAGATTAGAACCGGAGGAGCGCAGATATTTCAAAGAGTTATGGTAATGGGGGAGATTACAGAGATAGGGGAAAGAAACTAAAGGTAAAAAGTATTTATTCTACAAGCAGAAGTCTGCCAGTCATTTGGAATGAAGTCATTCTATCTTTATACAGCTATCTAATTGGGTCTGGTTTAAGTACAAGGTGAGAAAAATGTATAAAATCTGACTCTATTGTCTCTTTTTGCTATATGTTGCATGAGCCAGATGGTAGGTGTTTGGAAATAGGACATACCGTACCACCTTGTGTAACTAAAATACTGTAAACATATGACTCACAGTCTTATTGTTCTCATGCTACAAAGAACATTTCGTCCAAGTTAACGGTGAAGTAGTTATTCATGCAGGCAACGTTCCTGTAAATCATTATGTTGCATAAATTTGATAACAGTACAGGCAGTTTGGGTTATAGCAGTAAAAAAAATGCCCACAAAATATGTGTTGTTGTCTGTTAGTCCTAACATCGTCTGCTTTCTGTTTTGACTGTGGCACAAATAAACTATAGAGAACAGGTTTAGAAATACATTCAAACATGGGGTGCATAACGTGAAACATACCTGAGTTTGCCAATAAAATTAATAGGGTTTGTACATTATATTTATATCTTGCTATTAACCTGAAGCTATTCTATTTTTGACCATTGTTGAGAAGATCATATATTTACAAATCTTTTACGTCCAAATTTTCTGTTATATTTTCACAAGACCAACTCAGATACCAATAAACTCTGTGCTCGGGAACTTTGTGATCAGAACCGTGTAATTTTAACCCATAGACACATTCTCTATGGACAGATGAAAGATTAGGCCACATATGGTTTAAGTTCATGTTTGACATAATAATTTATCACACTGCCCCCCTTGGAACTTACTTTTTTCTCCTTTGCTCTGCTGTTGTGTTCTTGACATCCTGAAACTTTCAAGAGGATTTCTGTGCAATAACCAGTGCAAGATTAACATGTGCCAATTTATTTAAATGATATTACTGAGAATGACATGTTTACACTGCAAACTATTAGAGCAAAAATGATTGAGATTAGTTATCGCCTCTTTTATACAACCTACTTCTACTTTGACATAAAGTGACTAAAACATTTCCCAAAATACAAATAAAATGCCTATGCCTCAGATTGAACAGTATTTGCAGAATAAATATTCACCTCCAGAACATCATGAAGATACCCTGATGTATTTTCCATACTGGCATTATGTGGGTATCTTTGAAACATACAGTGGGTTTATTTAGTTAATCTCGAAACAAAGTTCCTCTGTTATTGTCAGCTCATTCTGACTATGCCTGTGGTCTGGAGAGTTTGGAGCATTTTAGTGGAGAAAAACGTAAATGATACTTCCAACCCACAATCAGTGGAAAATAAAAGTCACGAGTAGAATGACTTTGTTCTTTTCGCTTGTGTTTATAGTCACGCACTCAATAGGCATGATCGAACACAAATATTACTCTCTCCTGGCCTTCATTCCACATACATTTAGGCCATGTGCATACAATTAGCAAGGCAACTTTACATTTAAATTATTACCACAGGCAGTTTCATTTAGTTCTATTAATGTGGCAGTGGCATGATGAGAGAAGTCCTCTTCCCTGAAACTGGTTCATTTCCGATTCAGTGTAACTTTAAATTTTGCCAGTGATTCCAATGGCCAGAGTGCTGTGGAGATCTAGCCTGGAGCTCAATACTTCCATCCTTTTCCACTTCTTCAAGTTGCTTTGCCTATTTGGTTAGGTCAGATTTCAGTTTATTCAAGGGTAAAAGCTATAAATCTTACTTATTTTAAAAATGTGTTTTTGTATCCTTATGTCAGAGCAGCATATCTTATGAGATGCCAGAAAAGAGCTTGGTGTTACCCATCAAAGTCAAGTTTATTGCAATTTGATAATGAATAGGTTTACTAAAGATATAAGAATTGCATCCCAATCTTGGTAGCTCACCATCAACCTTCCTGGCTTCAGAGGTTTTGTTCATGTTTTCATTCAAACACTAGCCATTTGAGTGGGTAAATTCAGTCCTGATATTTAATGCATGTGTGTGGCTGAAAGTATTTGTCATTTATGATAATGAGTGCTAATGTACCTCCACAAACCTGTCTGATGTAGACATTATTATATATTTCAAAAGGCAGAATTTCTGACATCAGATATTCCAATTACCTCACTGAAGGTAGGCTTCCTGACACTGATGCTGTGTAAAACCAACCACTTGGCTCCTGGAGACAAAGTTGGGCTGCATAGCTAACAACAGCGCATCCCTTCCTGATGAACTTAACGCATTCTATGTGTGTTTTGAACTAAAGGGAAGTGGATTGTCACCATGCACCCTGACAGCCACCAACAGAGCTGAACATGTGATCACACTGGAGGACATAAAATCAGTCTTCCGGAGAGTGAACACGAGGAAAGCATCTGGCCCAGATGGTGTCCCAGGCCGCGTGCTCAGATCTTGTGCTGATCAGCTGGCAGAAGTATTTGTGGACATATTCAATCTCTCCCTGCTTCAATCTCAGGTTCCCTCCTGTTTTAAGAAGACCACTGTCATCCCGGTACCAAAGAAAAACAAAGTAACATGCCTCAATTACTACCGACCAGTGGCTCTGACATCCACCATCATGAAGTGCTTTGAGAGGTTGGTCATGGCATGCATCAACTCCAGCCTCCCAGACAACCTGGACCCATTGCAATTCGCCTATTGCCGAAACAGGTCTACAACGGATGCCATCTCCCTGGCCCTACACTCAGCTCTGGAGCATCTGGACGGTAAAGATACATATGTTAGACTATTGTTTATTGACTACAACTCTGCCTTCAATACAATAATCCCAAGCAAGCTTGTCACCAAACTCCGAGACCTAGGACTCAACACCTCCCTCTGTAACTGGATCCTTGACTTTCCGACAAACTGACCGCAATCAGTGAGGATAGGCAGCGATACCTCCGGCACGATTATTCTCAACACTGGTGCCCCACAAGGCTGTGTCCTCAGCCCTCTACTCTACTCCCTAGACACTCACGACTGTGTGGCCAGATTCTGCTCTAACTCCATCTACAAGTTTGCAGATGATACCACTGTTGCAGGCCATATCTCAAACAGCAATGAGTCAGAGTACAGGAAGGAGATAGAGAGCTTAGTGGAATGGTGTCATGACAACAACCTTTCCCTCAATGTCAACAAAACAAAAAAGCTGGTCATTGACTTCAGGAAAGGGAGCGGTGTACGCGCACCTGTCTACATCAATGGTGCTGAGGTCGAGAAGGTTGAGGGCTTCAAGTTCCTGGGTGTGAACATCACCAACAGCCTGTCCTGGTCAAATCACGTAGATGCCACAGCCAAGAAAGCTCACCAGCGCCTCTACTTCCACAGGAGGCTAAAGAAATTTGGTTGGTCCCCTTTGACTCTTACTAACTTTTACCGATGCATCATAGAAAGCATCTTATCTGGATGTATCACAGCTTGGTACAGCAACTGCTCTGCCCAGGACCGCAAGAAGCTGCAGAGAGTTGGACACAGCCCAGCGCATCACAGACACCAGCCTCCCCTCCTTGGACTCTATCTTTACCTCTCACTGTCTTGGTGAAGTAGCCAGCATAATCAAAGACCCCACCCACCCGGGACATTTTCTCTTCTCTCCTCTTCCATTGGGTAGAAGATACAGGTGCCTGAGGGCATGTACCACAAGACTTCTACCCCACTGTGATCAGACTATTGAATGGTTCTCTTATACAATGAGACAGACTATGACTTCATGATCTACCTTGTTGTGACCTTGCACCTTATTGCACTGCACTTTCTCTGTAGCTGTGACACTTTACTTTGCACTATTACTGTTTTTACCTGTAATGCATCAATGCACTTTGTATTAACTCAATGTAACTGCACTGTGTAATGAATTGACCTGTACGAAAGGTTTGTAAGACAAGCTTTTCACTGTAGCTCGGTACAAGTGAAAATAATAATAAACCAAAACCAATACATATATTCCAGGCTACCTGAGCCCTATGGCCCAATGGAAGGTTATACAATGGGTGCTTTTCCATTCCAGCAGTCATCCCAAGTGAAATTATACTGAAGTCAGACAAATTCCATCAAACACAAAATTTTCAGCAAGGGTACGCATGAGGAGGGAAGAAAAGAATAGTGACCAGAATAGGAGTTTTGCATGTGATAAGAAGGAGAAAGTGCATTGAAAGAACATAGAGCATAGAACAGTACATCACAGAACAGGCCCTTCAGCCCACAATGTTGTGCCGACATTGCTAATCCCTCCTACCTACAGAATGTCCATATCCCTCCATTTCCCTCTCATTTATGTGCCCATCCAAGCCACTCTTAAAAGCCCCCAATGAATGTGCCTCCACCACCCTATCAGGCAACGCATTCCAGGCATTTACCACTCTCTGAGTAAAAAATTTACCCCTCAGAACTCCTCTGAACCTACCCCCTCTCACCTTAAATGCATGCCCTCTGGTATGGATCGCTCAATAATGGGAAAAAGACATTGCTTGTCTATCTTATCTGTGCCCCTCATAATTTTATACACTTCCAACAGATCACCCATCAGCATCTACCGCTCCAGAGAAAAGAGTCCAAGTTTGTCCAGCCTCTCCTGATAGCAATGCCCTATAATCCAGGAAGCATCCTAGTAAACCTCCTCTGCACTCTCTCTAAAGCCTCGACATCCTTCCTGTAGTGAGGTGACCAGAATTGCACGCAATACTCTAAATGCGGCCTAACCAGAGTTCTATAGATATGCATCATAACTTCTTGACTCCTATTCTCAATACTCAAAGAGGAATCTCTTGTTTTGAAACTAAAACCACATTGTCAAGAGTGGCAGTGTTTTCACAAGAGGAGTAATGGTCAACATTGCTCATACGATAAAATTTCCCTGGTGTTCTAAGGTTTCAATTTTTGTATAATTTGCCAGCAAAACAATTATTACATGTCATATTGAAGTAATAATCTTTTAGTAGATTATGCCACCACTGGAAATTATTACCAAAGGGCCCAGGAAATATTTGCCTAGTGGATTTAAGGCATGGCCTCCTCCACCTGCTCTAGTTGATGTAAAAGATTTGATGTCACCATCTTAAGAAACAGTTTTCCCAGTGATCAAGACAATCTTTAACCAACACCATCTGAAACAGACTAACTTATTATTCATTTCATTGCTATTTGAGAATTTTCTGGACACAAACCAGCCTCCATGGTTGTGGAGAAAACAATAAGATTTATACTTCAAATGCATTTCAAATGCAACACCTGGCCCCTCATGGCTGCTTGGCCATTCAGTACGATTATGGCTTGCCTCAACTCCTCTTCTGCGCCGGTTCCACATTGTCTTCAATTCCCTGATCTTTCAAAGATGTATCTATCACCTCTTTAAATACTCCATTGATCCAGCCTCCACAACTTTCTGGGGGTAGAGAACTCCAGAGATTTTCCAACTGTCTTTGAGGAGAAATTCCTGTGCACTTCAGTTTGAAAAGATCACTCGCTTATCTTGTAACAATGTCCCCAACGATGTAAATAAATCAAGTCTTTTCCTTTTTAATGGCAGGACCCAGAGCACGACAGAGAAAAAATACAATTACAAATATATGAGGCTGTATTTATGAGCTTTTTTTTCTACTGAAACATAAAGCCAGGAGCAGGCCATTCAGCCTCTTTAGGGTTTTCTGTCTTTCAGTCAGGCCACAGATGATGTAGGTATCAACCTCATAACCTGGCCTTAATTCACTTCCCCAACACCCTCAGGTTTAAAAATTCCAGTTGACGAGACTTACACAGTCTTTTGATCAGACATTTCCAAATATCCACCACCTTAAACTTCTACTTGACCTTAATATTAATTTTAAGACTGATGCCAAAATCAGAGATCAAACATTTTTTGGAAACAACTACCGCTCAAAGTAAAGTTCTGTCCTCAGAACAACTGTAATCTGATAGTAAGAGCTGGAGCATTTAAATCTTGAAATTAGAATATACCTAATAAATTCAAAAAGGATCAGTGGCTCACTTTGGGAAGGAGGGCATGTTCACTTGCAGGACAGTTGTTCTGAGTGACTGGCTTTCGTTCTTTTTGATAGATATTTTTAAGCATGACATGGGAATTTACTCATGATAAAGTGTGCCACCTGAAGAGTGAGACATGTCACTGATTTTTCTAATAATAGACACAACAGTTTAATGTGGAAATTAGTGTCACATAGTGTCCACTTTCACAAGCTTCTATAAATACCGTGACTTTAATTATCTTTGGCTCAAAGTCTTTAAAAAATATTGTATTTTTCTCCTCCTTGTTCAACAACCAAGATAAATGGTGACTCATTCAGTACAGACTGCAGACATCCAGACTGACATCACCCTGAAATATTTGCTACCACAGAATATGCTGCCACTTGGGATGCAATTTCTGTCTAAACAGTTGTTTCAACCACACAGTGGGGAGGGACAATGCAGGAGAACATCTCCGAGCTTGAAGCAGTAATGGACCTTTTACCTGGAATATCGTTACATCTTCCTTGTCCCTAATGATAGAGGTCCAGACATAAGCAGACCTGAATAACATGCCAGTATACAGATTTCTGTTATGGCTCTGTACACAAGTTCCAATTTGCAAAATGGTTCAAAGAATGTTGTAATGTGGGCAATTAATAATTATTGGTCATGTTTAGGGATAATTTGGTTCTCTTTTCTGAAATTTTAGTTCAAATGCTTTGATTAACTGAGGTCCTGAACATTGTTCAGGCACATGAACAGGTAGGGGATAGGCGAATATAGACCATGTTCAGGCAGATAGGATTAGTTTAAATTGGCATCACAGTGAGCGTTAGACATCATGGGCCAAAGACCCTGTTCCTGTGCTGTACTGTTTTGCACTCTATGTTTTATGTTCATGAGGTATTGCAGTTTTTCTCTCTCTCAAGGCACCATTCCCCAAACCACCCCTTCCCCCACACTCCACTGAACCCACCCACACTTGCCACCTCCTCACCACATCCTGAACCCCTCAGGCCATGGTGTCCATTTCTTTTTTATAACCAACTAAACTATCAGCCTTCAGTAACTATCTACTATGCAGAATTTATATTTTCATTAATTTTGCTTTAAAAATGCTTTATAGACTCCTGATCAATCTCATTAGTTTGTGGGAGGAGTTGTTCAGTGGTGTGATGGAAGTGACCTCAAAGATAATGGTAAGTCTTTATGTTAATGTGTCTTTGAATGTGCACATGTTGTTATTAATACTAATTCCAACTTAGTTGTGCTTCATGGGCATCCAAGATGGGTTCATCTTGACCAAAAATATCTAATTTAGCCAAACACTAATAAAAACACCAAGCAGTTCCAAATTTATCCAAATATAAAGAAAACAAAAACAAAAATCAACCATTACTTGAGCTGAAAATATCTGTCATATCTTTTTTTTAGATATCTTCAAGAGTTTCCCTGAGGGATCGGCATTGGAATGATATTGTCAACATGTTAACTCTATATTCTGTACTCCAGTTAGTTAGATCTGAGTTTGGAAGAGACTTAAAATCAAATAAAGTCATAGTCATGGACTCAAACATTCGCTGCACAGGGGAAGCTAACATAAATGTTAAAGTATCCTCCCTATAAAAGCATTTAGAAAAACCAGATCTTCAGCTTACTAAATGTCGGACAATGTTCTCTTACGTTTGTTTAAATTTAGATAACGGAATATGTGTGGGTGGGTGCATGGTTTAAACAATAATTTGACAGTTCTTATCTGATTGCTCAGTAATTCTTTTTGAAAAGACTACAGCATATGTAACTAGTCACTGCTTTAATTCTCCATACTGTCTCAATTGTTTTGGGCACACTGATTGGAAAATCTGATATCATACAGCAAATATCTCTGTTTATTGGAAGAGGTTGGGCAAGTGTGGACAAATTTGAGGACATCACAGTGAACATTTTTGTTTCAGAACCCTGGAGATTGTGAAATGTTGAATAACTAAAAATGTAGGCAACCAAGAATGTAGAAATATCAACAGATAGAGTTATATTGTAATGTCCGGTTATCAGTTGCACACTCAACACAAACAGATATAAATACATGATTGATACATTAATCATTAGGAGAAAGGCTGTGGTTTTAAATCTACCTGTATTTAATTTGATTATTCTGCAAGCTAAATGCAGGAAATAATCCTTCTCACTCTAATTTCAAAGGACAACTAGGCACTAATTCATCAGCAGAAATCTATTGATGGAGTGATCATCAAATTCACCTACTGATTAACCCTCTTAGGTTCTCTGAGTTATTGTTAATCTCTTGCTGGAGGATAGTAATTTAGATCCATTGCAACATTCACCCTTTCAAAGCTCTGCTTCAGATCATTCTGCTTATTATACAGGTCATCATTCAAACCCCAGAGTGAAGATTCAGCTTGGACACACAGACCAAAAAAACAATGTTCACAGTGGGTTTTTATTTTAGTTAATTTTATTATTGATATGGGTTGCATTTTGACATCAATGCCTAACCACATTAACATGAAATAAATGAGCTCCAGGCATGTGCTTTATCCAAAGAGAAAGCTCATGGAATGATGAGTAAGAGATGTAGTGAGCTAGCTGTAGGCTTCAAAGGATGATAGATGTCTAGAGTGCGATATGTGATTTACAGTGCAGGCAAGAAAATGGAACACGCTAATGAGCCGTGCCAAGTTCTCTATTATTTTTAGTGCCAGTTTTGCCGTCCTGTTTGAGAAAGCAAAACATGATTGTGTGGCTAAGCATAGCTCAAACATGATCTATAAATTTGCCGATGACCCACTGTTGTTGGTAGAATCTCAGATGGCGATGAGGTGGTGTACAGGAGTGAGATAGATCGGGTGGTTGAGTGGTGTCTCAACAACAACCTAGCACTCAACGTCAGCAAGACCAAGGAATTAATTGTGGACTTCAGGAAGGGGAAGTCGGAAGAACATACACCAGTTTCAGGTAACTGATACCCACTATGTTCCTTTCCCACTCCAGTCAATCCACATTTTCCATCCGTCATCACCCATGCCCATTGTTCTCCTCTTCCTCTGGTTCCACCTGTCACCTATCACCTCCTATCTCATCACTCCCTGCGCTTCTCTATACTGGTCGTCATTTCTCTTCCCCTCATCCCCCCCACAGTCCTGATGTAAGGTCTTGTCCAAAAATGTCAACACATTCCTTTTGCTCCACAGATGCTGTTTGACCCTCCGAGTTTTTCCAGCAGTTTAATTTTTGCTCCATTTTCCAGCATCTGCAGTCTCTTCTGGCTCCACCTTCAGATAAACCTGATTCTAGTAATGTGAATTTCTCTTTTCCATTCTCTTTTATGGAACAAGAAGGCATAGAATTACAGGCATTGAAGGCAGATTGTGCAATCAACAGCCTCTTACTTAATTTGAGCAACTGATTCTTGGACTATGAGAAGCAAACCACTGCAGATGCTGGAATCCAGATGAGAAACTTGTGCTCTGTCTGTAACTGCGACCTGCATCTCCCTGCTGTCAGTCACTTCAGCTCCCCCTCCCACACTATCACTGATATGACAGTCCTCGGCCTCCTCCACTGCCAGGAGAATTCCAAGTGCAAACTGGAGGAACAGCACCTCATTTTCCACCTTGGAACCTTGCAGCCTGATGGTATGAACATTGAATTCTCCCACTTTAGGTAATTTCCACCCCCCTTCCCCACAACAGCCACCCTCCCCCATCCCCCACTCTTCTTCCCTTTCCTAGATTTTTTTCCCTCTCTCTCCTTACCTTTTACCCATCCCCCCGTGGATCTGCTCTCCCCTCCTCCCCCGCACCTGCCCATCACTATCTCTTATCTGCATCTACCTATCACCACCTTGTGCCCACCCCACCTCCCCTCTTTTGTCCACCTATCACTACTCTGCTTTTCCCTCCTATACATTGGGCTTCCCCTTTTCCTATCTTCAGTCCTGAAGAAGGGTCCTGTCCCAAAACGTTGACCGCCTGCTTTGCTCCACGGATGCTGCCTGGCCTGCTGAGTTCCTCCAGCATCGTCGTGTTTTTCATCTCGGACTATGAATTCTATCTGGGCTATTTTGATTTTATGCAATGGTGTAACACAGGCTGTGGTGTATCAACAAGCAAGTTGTTTTGCATTACTGCACTCCAATGAGTGAACAGTATCCAGACACCTGTCCTTTATAGTTTCAAAACTTAAGGCCAGCCAGCGTGAGAGAGCAAGATTAAAGGAGTCTGCCCGTATGCAAATGATAATAGAGGCATCATCGTCTCATTTTTCACGAACTAGGGAGTGAAAAAAAACCAAATACTTTCATCATGAAAATTGTGTGCTATCCATTGATATGTTTTAGGAAAAAATAATCAACATATTAGTTTACTTCTTGAGGGAATGTTTCTCAGTTTGCCTTCTGCAATGGATAGAGGACATCCATGTACAGAACTTCATTGGTAGTATATAGCAGTCCTTTCTTAAAATACTTTCATTTAGACATAGTGTGGTAAAAGGCTTGTTGTAGACTGCAGTCACCACCTTCATCCACTAAACATTTGCCAATTTCGTGAATGCCACTTATAACATGTCAGCAATTGCTAGCAACTTTTTTGTGTACTCTTTCATTTTATAGATCCACATTCTACACTAGCTTAACAAAAAATAAACTATTAGTTAATCCACCACTCATCACATTTTCTTTCATTTTGCAATTTTTAACAAGTGTTGGAATTCCTACAACAACTTGTATTTATTTGATAACTTTAAGGCTAATGAGGCGAAAATTGAAAGCAAACCAAAGATGGAGATGCGCGGACAAATGTGAATTATTAAGCAGAGTCTTAATGGGTGAGAGAGGAGTAGAGTGTTACAAAATTCTCCTGTTTACTGATAAAATATTGGCCTTTGTGAGAGCATCTACAATTAAGTTCGGGCAGTAAGGAAGAGCTCATGCATTGTGATTGCCCATTAAAATTACTGAAGAAGTATTTTTAATTAAAATAAAACTTTAGTAACAGCAATACCAGTGAAATGTTCTTACACAGCGTCTTCCCACTTCACATAGAAGCCCAAATGGTGCCAGTGGCCTTGTGCAGAAGGACATGAAGGACGTCAGTCCTCATTGAGGGGTCAGTGGCGAAAGGGGTGAACACTTCAAGTTCCTGGGCATTAACATCTCGGAGGATCTATGCTGGGCCCAGCACATTGATGCAGTCGTGGAGAAGGCACAACAGTGGCTCTACTGCATTAGTAGTTTGAGGAAATTCAGTATGTTACCAAAGACTCTTACAAACTTCTATCGATGTACGGCGTCCTTGAGATGGCCACACCTTCAAAGCTAATCAAATTGTTGTCCAGCTAATTCTTTCCTCTCTTGCAGCACAATGCACTATCTTCACCCATTCATGGAGTTGACAGATTTCTAACCTGCCAGTGTGGCTCAGGTTAGTACTCAAGTACTTAACTAATTTAACCCGAAAATAGCTTGTGCCTCCTGACTTTGGTCAGGGGCATTTGCAAGTTAAAAGTCCCCCACATTTTCTCACCCCTATATAATAAACATGGTGATTTCCCACACTAAAGCAAGTCATTTTTGAAAAGAGGTGTTATATAGCTTATGTGTTCTTATAAAATTTTAAATGATCATTCTATCTATTTATTACACGTAATCCACAAAACGTGATTTATCATTGCAATTGTGAGTTACTCATTCAACTTACTCGTAAAATAAGAAATTCCATTCCATGAGTTTACACAAAGTGAACTGCACAATACTTATGCCAATATACTTATTTCTATTAAACCAAGAACACTGGGATGATAATGGTTCCTTGACTAATTCTGTCAGCATTAGCTACTACCATAAGCAAGGATATACACAGAATAAGACTGGAGTTGCTGACATGCTGAACTCAGAGTAGGAATTTGATGTTTTAAGTTTTCCTGTACTTTGTTATAAAAAAAGAATGGAAAATCACATTGAAAATGTGGTTTCACAAGAATCTGAAAATCTTCATGACCATTCACAACAAACTGCAATAATACTATCCCTAACCCTTACTTACACTGCAGAATAAACTACAGCTATCTTGAACCAGCCCAAAAATCCTATGACTCAGTTTTCCCGACTGAGTTAGCTTCAACTCTTCTTTATATCACCTGTCAACAAATAGAGAAATGTACCAATGTTCAGCCTTGACTCTTCCTTATCATATCAGTCCTGCTTGCTGACTGAGCCTTGAGGAATTATGGGCTGGGATAATGATGTAATCTCTGCTGATAAGAACAAAGTGCTGTAGGTTTTTTAATGTCAGGTGTTACGTAGTTCAATTGTGACAGAGAAGATAAACATTTCTTTTTTAGAATAATCATAATTAAAAATCAGATCAGTCCAATCAAAAACTGCTTGAGGCTGAGTTACATAATAAAAGCAGGATGCTTTCGTGTGACTTAGTGTTTCGTACTGAAATCTTAAAAAAAAATTGCTTAT
Source organism: Pristis pectinata (assembly GCF_009764475.1). Lineage (NCBI taxonomy): Eukaryota > Metazoa > Chordata > Chondrichthyes > Rhinopristiformes > Pristidae > Pristis > Pristis pectinata. The sequence goes on from NC_067407.1 coordinate 115,587,069, forward strand.
CAAGGCTTTTTGACCAGCTGCTTCACATTTGATTGATAGTAATAAAGTATGACCTATCTTTTGCTGAATTACATAATGCGGCATCGTGTGCAAGTGATAAAAGTTAGATTCCATGAGGGTGTCAATTGTTTTTTTTCCCAGCAGAGTGTATCAAAATATCAGGCTAATTTGTGCTTCTTCCATTTTGCTTATCCCAGCTGTACCCAACCGGTGCACAACCTCGGTGCCCTGTTTGGTTCTAAGTTGTCCTTCAAATTCCACAAGCTTCCCATGACAAAGACCACTTACTTCCATTTTCAAATAGCATCTCTTGGTCCACTATGCCTACTGCTACATAATCCCTTTCAGCTGCAGGCTTAAATGTCCCAGTTTTCAAACACCTTTACTTTTTCTAGAACTTACCCAAAACATATATATCACATTAGATTCAGATCCCTATCATCCATGTCTTTCACCAGCACACATTATCTGATGACGTATTAAATTTAAAATACATCGGAAAGTATGGCAAGAAGTAACTATTTATTCTTCCTTATCTATTAGATGATGTGCTCAGTAACTTTTTCACTTTGAGATTCTGGGAGGACACATTTGGAAATTGTTGCTTTTTTTATAAGTATGTATGAACATTATGGCTACTCATTGCAATTCACTAAATTGACTTCACTAATTGCCAGTCTCTTTGTCCCAACTTGTCTTTCTCAGTCTATTTGTCCATGACTTTCATAGCTCCTGCCAAAAATGTCCTAGCACCTGCCTGAAGCATGTAGCATATTCTTCCATTATTTCTGGTGATACACTTCCAATGCACACTGCTTTTACTGGTTGTGTGGAAGTGAGGATTTAGCCTGTCTGCCATGTACATTGTCCATTTTGCTTTTAATATTCTCAAAGTGATGAATATTGTCAAGTGGGTGTTTTTTCTTCTAAGTCTGTGCTTAGTATTTCACATTAAGGTATAAGAAGGAACAATATGGAGCCTTTCATAACCTCAGAGCTGTCTAATACGATGCACAGCCAATAAATTACCCTCAGAGTGTAGTGAATGTTGTAATTAAGAGATATTTGAAGTCAGTGAAGTTCCACAAGAAACAAACAGAGATATGGTCAGATATCTATTTTAGTGGTTGGTTGAATGTTGACAAAGTCTTGATACAACTATGCTGCTCTTCTTCAAACTGTGCCCTAAGCCAATAGTACTGTGTATATTTTCTTTGTACAACCATGACTGTAGGTATGATCCTGGTTTTGCATCTCATCTAAAAAAAAGGACCTTTGATGGTACTCTACTCCTCAGTACCAATCCTGTCAGGGGTGTTGAATGACGTTGAACTCACAACCTCCAGGCCCGGTGGCTAGAGAATGACCATTGAGTAAATCTGGCATTAAGTAACCATAAATATATTCCTGTACCCCTTTCTTACATCATTAATAATGCTTAATATTAGTTAATGAATTTAATTCTTTCCAATCCAGCGGACACTTCTGATCTATAATAGCTCATTCATAACATCAGCTAATCTACCTTTACTTCAGTGCCTAGCACATGTGCCATCTGACATAAATTGTACATTTTCAGTACTCCCTTTAAGCTAAGTTAGATATAACAGAATTGACTTAGAAAAATGCACTGTTTGAAGAACATGATAATGATCTGCTGATTCCCATCTGTTTGTGTTTAAGTTAGAGGTCAGACACTGTCTGTATTCATATTTGCAGATGAAAATAGATGAATAAACATTGCCATGCATAAGGTCCTGACTGCTTATCCAACAGCAGGTGGACTATGACTGATAAAAATAGCAGTGAAGAGATTAGGCTTGCCACAGTTCTACAATGAACATAATCTTAAATAGCAAGGCCATTATTTAAAATTGTATATATTTTTATTATGAATAAAGTGTATTTTTGAAATAAAAAGGCCATTATTTTAATATGTCCTTCTTTACAAAGTTTTGGATGTTGTTATTCTTCTGCTAACCTGCTGAGCAGAGCTGGTTAATGAAGATTGCCATCTGACTGAGGTAATGGATTGTGGCCACCATCAATGAAACTGGGCCTAATGAAGAGGAGAGAAAAAATAGGAAGTTAAAAAGTTCTCCATTGCAATTGTAGATGATATTTATTGCTTTGATGCTCTCACACCTCTGCGGATTGTGCCATATGACTAACTGCTCACTTGGGCTGCAATATTATCTGGTTGACAGTTTCACAGACGGTATGCCATGCATCCTAAATAAACTAAGACACTTTGTTAGATGTCGTTGTGTCTCAGGTGTATCAATCTGTACATTATGCCATAGACTGGGAGGTTAAGAGCTCACTGAGTATATTCATTATAAATATAAGTAAAACTCCTTTGTTGAGACAGATTGTGTAATGCCCATAAATGCATCATGGTATATAAAGCGTATTAAAATATAGTTTAGTTCTTTTTAATGTTTCTACATAATCAAATAGGAAATAGGAGCAGAAGTAGACTACCAGGCCCCTCAAGCCTGACATGCCATGAAATATGATCATGACTGATCAATGCTTGCCTCAACTCCTCTTCTGTGTCATTCCCTAACAGGAACAAAAATCAAGATCTTTTGCTCTTTTATTGGCATGGTCTCTTGGACAAATGCCAAACTTTGCCAACACTTCTACCTACACCCAGGAGTGCTGCTTGCCAAAATGAAATGCTACTAAAATGCCCTAAATGAAAGGCCCTAAAATGATAACTTGCAGAATGCCTCATATTTCTGTGGCAACTTAGGTTGTAGGTTTGCTTCTGAGTTTGTAAAAAAGATAATGTCATTGAAACATATCCTATCGTGTGTATAGAACAAACTTAGAACTTGCTCAGAACAACCAATGTTGATCCATCGCTGTGCCCTCTCCATAACTTTGCAACTTTGCTGGCTTTGTATGTTTATTTGCTCTTTCCTTAAAAGCTACAATGGTTTCCACTTCAATAATTCCTTGTAGTAGTGTTCTATACTCCAACAAAAACCCTGTAAGCTTGCTTTTAACTGGATGTACCATCTTAGCCGATTCAGACATGGGTGCCTAGAAACTAGATTTCACCTGTAAAATTACATTCCTTATTTTGCAAGGATGAGTGACACTGGTGTGGCAGCTGCTGGAATGGCTGCAGGCCTTGCTATGTCTCACCAAGAAAATTAATTTACCTGGTGTATGTGCTTAAGCAAAACCTTGACTGTAGCTGGACCTTACATGATACTTTCTCCTTAAATATTAACAGCAGAATACCCCAGGATTATAAAATAATTGGATGTGCCTTGGGTGCCATGTTATTCTGGCAATAGTTCCACTTGACCAACAATTCACCAATGCTAACTCATGGATCATATTCCCTGTTGGTTCTGAGGCAATGACTCCTGAAAAGCAGAAAAATGCAGGAGGTGGCCTGGTGTGATTAAATTTATATGCATTAATTAATTCCCACCATAGCCTACTCTGTACTCAGTGAGCTCTTAACTGCTAAGTCCATCAAATACTGTACAGACTGATAAATCTGAGGCACAACGAGTTTTATACGAAAGAAGACAATCCTAGCTTATCCAAACTTTCTCCATAGTAAAACTTTTCAGTTTTCTCAACATCCATAAAAAGCTCCTCTGCACCCTTTCTAGTCCAGTCACAACTTTGCTGTAACATGGTGACCAGAACTTATTGCAAAACTCAAGCTGTGGCCTAGGTAGTGCTATACATATTTCTAACATAACCTCCCTAAACTGATATTGTGCTTTAGTTAATAAAAGAAAGCATATGACTTCTTGACCAGCTTTTTCACAGTTAAGGGTTTGTGGACATAGATTCCAATGTCCATTTGTTCCTCCACGTCACACATGATCTTCCCATTTACTGTATGCTAACTCATGGATCCTATTCCCTATTGGTTCTGAGGCAATGACTCCTGAAAAGCAGAAAAATACAGAACGTGGCCTGGTGCGATTAAGTTTATATGCATCAATTAATTCCCACCGCAGCCTACTCTGTACTCAGTGAGCTCTTGACTGTTAAGTCCATCAAATACTGTACAGACTGATAAACCTGAGGCACAAAGATGGCAGAGTGGCGACACTTGTGGGCTGCCCCCAGCACATTCTTAGCAATACAAAGAGATGGATTTCACTGTGTGTTTCGATGTACATATGACTAATAAATAAATATCTTATCTTATAAATATCTTATTCTCATGCATTTATGCACCACCCAAATGCATTGTCACATGCTTCTCAGGACTAAATTCTACATACGTTATTAATGTTTTGGGATCTGGAAATTTCAGGCAAGACCAGGATTTATTGGCCATCCCTAAGTGTCCTTGAAAATTGGGGTGATGGACTGCCTTCTTGTACCACGGCAGTTCCTCTGGTGGGGGTGCCCCCACAGTGCTGTTGGCAAGGGCATTCTGGGATTTAGAGCCAACAATGATAAAGGACTGTGATATACTTCCAAATCAAGATTGTGCATGACTTGGAAGGGTCCCCACGTGCCTGCTGCCCTGTCCTTCTTTGCGAGGTGCCGTCAGAGTGACCTGGGCAAGCAACTGCAGTGTATTTTGTAGATGTTGCATACTGCAGCCCCTGCACGCTGGTGCTGCAGGAAACAAATATTTACAGAGGGCGGAGTATTAATCAAGTCATCTACTTCGTCCGTGATGGTGTCGAGCTTCTTGAGAACTGTTAGAGCCTTCCTGGAGTCTAAAGATTTTCCCCTCAGTCTCAGCATATGACCAATATGTGAGCTAATCTCCACCTCTGAAGTTCCTGTCACATTGATTTCAATGCAAACTATGGTCAGTTGCAGAGTTCAATGAACATACATTAAATACAGCAAACATTTAATGCATATAGCTGATACGGATCAGACAAGTGAAGTAACACAGCAACGATTTTGTTGTAAATATAGATAAATAACTTTGAGGTAGCCTACATGAACTATGAGTAAATGACTGCAAGGCATTCTGTGATGCTGTTCTGGGATAACCTGCATTTTTTAAAATGAAATAACAATTACTGCAATTGAAGAGAGAAGAATATTTTGCATGGGTATTAAGCTTTGACGGCTGATAATGTCAACAATAATTATTAAAATGTAGAGCAGGTGACCCCATCAAGTGATACTATCCAATGCCTTTCAGGAAGGAGAGAAGCTAATTTAGCTAATGGGAGCTAAGAATGCAAAACAGATTATCAAGGAAATATGTACAATACAAAGGCAAGTATTCTTCATTTCCTGTCATGAACGATACGTGAGTTGCCAAGCATGTACTTCTAGTTGGGAAATCCAGAACAAAAGGGCATTGTTTTAAAGTTAAAGCTAGGGCATGTTTTGGGCATATCAGGAAACATGTTTTCCATACAAAGGGTAATGGAAAGCCAGACCTTTCTCTTCCAAAGGGCAATGGATACTTGATCAATTGAAATTCTCAAAAGTGAGATTGATAGTCTTATATTGGTTACGGCATCAAACCTACAGTGTGAAGACAATGTTATCAAGTTTGTTCTGCTTTCTTCTGTATTCATTATTGTTGTTGTGAATTATTTCTTCTTTTATTTCTTTATTTAATTTCTTTTTTCAGAACACCATCACAGTATGATTAAAATGTTTGGAAAATTGCAAAAAAAATGTAAATGTTGCTTAAAGTTATGACTTTAAGAGGCAACACCTGCATTGTAATTGAAAATAGTGCAAAAGATCAGGTCATGCGCTTCTGAGAAAGTTTAGGTTGCCAATTCAGTGAAATGGTGCCAGTGTCTTTGAGGACAATGTCCAAGTTTAATCATTTACTTGCAATGGAATTTTATTGTAAAACAACATGACTGGCAATTTTTGCTTTAGCTGTTTTTATATTGCAGACAAGTGCCAGCAGCTCCTTATGAATTAGTGTCAAACAAATGGCAGCAAAATCTGCCAAAATTTACCATGACCAACATCTAGATGGGCTAATTCTTTCCTAGGTCTTGCATTTTGTTTAAAGTTACTTGCAGATTCCAGGAGATCTGTGGTTTAAGGCCCAGCAACGGCAACAAAGAAAATGAGAGAACAAAGCAGCATTCTTCTATGGACAAAGAGGAAAGCTCATTTGTCATCACCATCAAGGTGACATCCTGTACAACAATTCAAGCAACCATACACTATGCTTGCAAATAATGCCTTGCCAGACATTTACTTACCTGAAAACAGCCCCTTTCCTTCAGCAAACTAGTCTAACAAAGACTTTGATCTATTTTGTTTACATTTGGTGATACCACACAGGTTACTTGAGGCTATCAGCTCCTCCAATTACAAATTAGAAGGTGTTGAAGCTGTCACAAATCAATATGGACTTTGGACATGAGTGTGGTTACAATGTCAACATACGGAGTAATGACTTTTTACCATTTTATTATTTTTAATCAGAGTGTAAAGCAATGCAAAATGACACAATCATAATTTAAAGGATACTATGCAAAGGTTTGTATTTTGCTCTTGTTGCTTATCTACAATGGACTTGGCCACAGAGTTTTTTTCAGAAATTTGCACTCTGTAGCTGTGACCTCAGTAGCTGGCTTCTCCTTTTCTTTAGGCCGTAGTATAATGAGGACCTGCTGAGATAACCAGTAGATACTGCTTAAAGTCTACCAGATTGACACTTAAAAACGTATGTGTGGTGGTTATTGCTAGTGCAGAAAAGTAAGAATTATCCGCAGGAGTTAGTGCCAGGCGCTATCTTTTACATCTAGTCGAAAGTGATGACTAATTCAAAATATGCAAATTAAATTGATCACAACCGTTAAAATATTGTATCAAATTAAAATGCACTTTGCCTGTTTGAACAGCCTTCAGCTCTTTGGTTTGTTCCATCTGTGTTGCTGACCAATCAAATTACAAGCACAGAAATCTACACAGCCACATTTCAAACATCCAAAGGTCAAAGTGTTTGGACTCCACCTATTTCAACAGCTCTTGTTTTTATGATACAGTGAACAATGTGCAACATTTGGTGCTGGGAAGACTATAAAAGCAATTAGAAACTAGTCATGAGACAGAATGAATTTTTTTCAGCTTAATCTCTAGTGAATGTCAAGTAACAGTTTAAGAAATTATGGAGGCAGTGTTTTCAAAACTCATCTCAATCTGGTTTTATTCACCCCCTGGATTTTCTGAAATGATATTCCATTTTGTAATTGTTGTAGACAAAACATTCCAAATCTTACCCAGCAATGTGGTCAGTATTTTAATGTGTAATCATTTGCTGTCTTATCTGATATAAATAAAAGAAAGGCTTTATCTTTACCATGTGCTAATCTTTGCTCCCTTTTTCCAAAGCCAGGTTTCAATAACAAATCAGGAGGCAGATTCAGTCAGGGAATAATCAAGAGTCATGTACCATTTAGAGATTCCTTTAGGCTAAGTTGTGAAATATAAATAAACTGTTGCTACTTAATTCTGCTGCTCTGATTTATAATGCCTTTAAATAGGAGAAGTACAGCCTTCTGATAATGGCGGTGAACAAGATGAACCCTCTACTGAAAGCAAATGTTCCCAGTCCAAATAATGTTAATGGCATCTTGTGTGCTGCTTCCACTGTTTGCAAATGGTCTCCTAGTGCTGGCATTGATACTCAAGGTGTTTAGTGGCTTCCTGGGATGCTCCTTCTCATTTTTGAGCAGTCGTTGATCATGGATTCAATGGATTCCATGAGCCAGTGAGGATGCCACAATTTTTCAATGAGACTTTGAGGACCCTTTGTGTTTCAAGCACTAACATATTGTAGTGCAAAGGGAACCCCCAGATCTCTTTGCATCAGAACATTTTCGTAGTCTCCCTTTATTTCAATCATAATTTGCTTTTTCATTCTTCCTTCCAATGCATGTAAACATGCATTTTTCCACATTATAGTCCATCTACCAACTTCTTGCCCACTCACTTAAGCCTATTTCCCTTTGCCTGTTCTCTGTGGCCTCTTTACAAATTGCTAACCTGATTCAACTCTCCACAGTAAACATTTGTAGATTCTGTCATTTTAATTCAAATTGCCCATCCCTATGCACTGCTGAAGTCTCCTTTGTACTACTACCATAACCATCTCACTGCTCTGATCACTACAGTAACCCGCACCAATCCATCAATCTCCTTCACCCCATCTCCCCCTATTTCCCTCCCCCACTACCCAACTCCCCTGTCGCCTTGTGATCAATTAGCTTGGTGTAGTGATGAGAATTCTGCTTTCACCAGCTGGAAAGGCTGACTTCAGCATCCTTTGGGATCAAAGGAAGGTTCTTCACATGTTTGTTTATCTCTTTAACCACGTTTATGATGGTGTTGCTGCCAGAATGGAAAATCTGCAGCAATATTCTAGCTTATCATTCAGAATTGATTTGATGCTTGCAGTTCCACTGAGTTCAATTGAAAGAGATATTCAAGCCCTTACAATGTGTTCCATTGTATCATCTCATCCTATCACAGTACTCAACGTGTTTTCACTTTAATTAAAACTTTAAACATATTGAAACAGAACAGGGAGAAGAGATAACAATGCCAAACAGATCATATGAGAGAATAGCTCCATAAATCTCACATCCTCCGAAGAGTAAATATGCCAATCCCTATTTAAACTGTGCGCCGCTGAACTTTATACTTGTAAGCAATGCTGGTCTTGCCCTGTGAAACTGGGTACACCTTTTCTTGTTCCACAAGGCCTCTTATGTGGAGAATTAGAAATTTAATCTTTTGTAAAGTTTGAAGAAGTGACCCTGGTACTTATGCTAGGATCCCTCATGGAAATAAGGAGGAAGTAATGAGGATAAACAAGTCCAACTTGGCATGTGCCTTTCTTGCACTCAAGAGTTAGACCTGGACATATTGAAGGATGTTTCTCTTTAACATAGACACTTCACAAAACAGGCTACCACAGAGACATACGTTTTACTGCAGGGTGACCTCTCCACATTTAGATCTGTGATGTTTTCTCTTGCATATTTTGTAGTTTTTGCATGATTAAACTTTTAAATCACAGGAAAATTGTGCAATCTGAGTATCTGGCTATACTATTGCAGTAGTGTGGGGAAAGAGTATAGGATGGGGGGAATGATGGTGAGTGGGGATAATCCGATGGTTCTTATTACAGTAAGATTAATGGCCTAACTCCGTGGTGTGTGTCCACAGCACGGGATCTGTATGGTTGACGTACGTCTAGGAAAATAACTGGGAAGTGACATCCATTTGTTTTTTTTACCAGTACCTTCAGCACTTTCCATGTGTAAGGGCATCATAGGGACAGAGTGTACTTCATTCAACGGAGGCTTTGCTCCTACTGACTATCAAGAGTTGAACATAGAATCCATGTAAAACAAAAAATGGACTTTTCTTCACGTAGACAAACGTTTTGCACTCATCCTATATTCCAATGGCATCTAACTACAAAAAACCTTTTGCAGTTGTGGTACCTTTTTGTTCAGCAGTGCTGCATTACTTAAGAAGGAGGACTGTAAGGACTGAAATAAACAGTACTAAGTGATTGAATTTCTAGGTCACTACAGACATCACTAGTACTATAAAGAAGTATCACCTGCTGAACTTTGCTGATACTTAAAACCCTTTACAAAATATATGATTTATACTTTTACTACAACAGAAGTTAATCTGGAATCCTCTGAGTGGAAACCTTTGTTTCCTAATGCATATCTGATAGCGATGACTACTATTGTGAAAAGACAAAGGCATGTTTTAATTATATAGAGATTATTGCTGCTTTGGAACGTATGGGATCTTGAAGTCCGGAGCAATTTTCACCCTGTAATGTAAATTGCAGATTTCTCAGCAATTGTTGTTCTCGTATAAATAGGTTGTATACTTTAAAGATACTTCATTTTATCGCTTATATTTGGCAGTAATGTTTGCTTCAACACTTGAAGCCCTGCAGTACAATTTTTAGATCAAAATACTGAAAACTAACTTGTAGTTTTTTTTTATTTGCAAGTTCCTTGAGGATAGAGCAATATTTGGATGCTTGGTGTATTTTCAGTTCTGTATCATGTATCTAGGACTTGCCTGCACAGATTGTTGTTTCTCACAGATGTTACTTAAAAGATATTTTGAAAACTTCTTTCAGGAAAAAAATTGTAGAAATATGCTCAGGTCAATTTATTGCCAGACTACCTGTTTTCTCACTGCACTCACTTGTATCCTTCTATGGTGTTCAGGTGGTGAAGGCCATTAATTCGGATGTGGTATTTTACCGGTAGAATGCTGTTAGGCCCCAAATGATTCCTGGTGCAATTAAGTGGGTTTTGCATGATGGAAATGATCTGCCAAAAGCAATGATTTAATCTGCAATAAGCTATATCAAATGAATAGCTTTCAACTACATAAGATTAAGACTAGGAAGCAAAGTTGATTTAAACAATAGCTCCATTCAGTGTTTATTGCCTAAAGCTATGGACTATTTTTGTGGGAGCGAAGACAGGGAGAATTTAGTCTAGGATTTTACAGTGTTAAACATTCAGTTCCTGAGGAAAGCATGCATGCCTTCTTAGTTTTTGCCCCACGATCAACTTAAATGTTGTGGCTCTCCCATGGTGTTGGAAATAAATATCATTTCCATAATTCTGTTAATTTCTATGGGATCCCTCAGAGGTAACATTGTCATATTTGACAAAGCAGAAAGGGTTACATAAGAACACAAGAAATAGGAGCAGGAGTAGGCCATCTGGCCCGTCGAGCCTGCTCCAGTATTCAATAAGGTCATGGCTGATCTGGCCGTGGACTCAGATCCACCTCCCTGCCTTTTCCCCATAACCCTTAATTCTCCTACTATGCAAAAATCTATCTAACTTGTCTTAAATATATTTAATGAGGTAGCCTCTACTGCTTCCCTGGGCAGAGAATTCCACAGATTCACTACTCTCTGGGAAAAGCAGTTGCTCCTCATCTCCATGCCAAATCCATTGCCCCAAATCTTGAGGCTATGTCCCCTGGTTCTAATCTCACCTACCAGTGGAAACAACCTACCTGCCTCTATCTTATCTATCTCTTTCATAATTTTATATGTTTCTATAAGAAACATCCTTCTCATTCTTTTGAATTCCAACGAGTATAGTCCCAGGTGACTCAATCCCTCCTCATAGGCTAACCCCCTCATCTCCGGAGTCAACCTGGTGAACCTCCTCTGCACCACCTCCAAAATCAGTATATCTTTCCTCAAGTAAGGACGCCAAAACTGCACACAGTACTTCAGGTGTGGCCTCAGCAGTACCCTGTACAGTTGCACTTATGGTTTGTCTCTGGATCCTGAAACCAATGTTGACATCTTTATTGAAGAAATTATCTTTACACTATAGTGGTGAACAGAATTCAATCATTCACCTTCAGTAAATGTGAACAAGTCAGGCAGAAGGAGGGAGAGTCTAGATCTGAACATTGGCTTACTTTGCAGAATTATTAGCTTAATTGTCAACTTAAAGTATTATTGATCACAAAACTGTTCCAGGATTTACCAGTAAAACTTAGTTGCTTAGTTCAAAGTGTTCCAGGGTTCAACTCAAAGGACTGAATGTGTGGTCTATGTTAGATTAAATGACATGTAACAAATCTGCTATTTGTTAGCAGTTTAATAGGTGAGAAGGAGGAGGTGGTCATTTCAGCCTAATAAATGGTGAAGACAACTATTTTGTTTTCCCAGTAGTTATTAGAGTTTTGGGGAATAAACCTTCATTTCTGGTTGATGTGGCAGATGGAAACATTAAACTTACGCCTGAGAAACTAATGGGGAGAATGTGCATGTATATTAAGAGGTGGGAGAAATTAGTCTGTGTTCCTGATAGTAATGGGAGGTAGGAGAAATTGGTCTTTGTTCCTGGCAGCTAAATGCTGACCATTATTGACCTTTGTCCCCTGGACAGTCCACAGATGTTTGTTTACTTGTCTTGGTTAGGCAATTAAACACTAATTTGCAGCCAAAATTTCAGGCCTGAATTCAAAATTGAACACTGATCTCTTCAAACCATCACTGGGTGATCTCTGGAGTCAATTTTCCATTCCCAGCAAGATCATCCCTCACCCCTTGCATTAATTAGAGCCGAGATGGAAGAAACATTTTTTAAAAACAAATTTCTGACAAGAATAATGGACAGTTTGTTCCGACCATTGAAGATTAAGGTTGGCAGCATATTCCGCACTGACAAAATGCCAACTTGCTACTTTAAAACTGAGCTTAGTCCAGACCTGTAAAAGTTTTATTACTTTTCTAAAGTATTATTTGAACTGGCCTTAAAAAATTCTGAAGCATAATCTTCTGCCTTTTCAATCTTACAGATAAAAAGCACAAGGTTAGTTATTTTTAATGCATTATAGGACTTTTTAATATTTTTTAACCAATTGCGTAATCTTGATTAATTAGGTTTTGATTTGTGGTAAAATGTGTTTTCTTGGCCAATAAAACTTATACTTCAGCCATCTTCTAAAAAAAACTGCAAGGAATATTTAGCTCTGAAATACTTACTAACCCTGTGCCTATGTTCTCTGAATAATACTTGAAAAATGACAATTTCTGATTTTTATGTTTTTCAAAACCTTGGCAGGATGCATTAAGCTTTGCCATAGACCTTCAACGTGGCTTTTCACACCTGTCAAAATCATGTTTGATGCCAACACACAGGGCCAGAGCTCACTGGACTGGCTTTCTTAAATAAGTGGAAGGAAAATGTATTTATTTGGGAATGAATGGCTTTCTTATCTCAGTGCTTCCAGTGTCAACCAGTTATCCTGTGAGGAGCTCCTGCCAGATATCTAAAGGCTTGGGATAATGTTGATACCCATGAGGAGGAATATTCTATGTGGATCTCTCTTGGGAGCAGAAAGATCAGCTGTGGGAATTGAGGGGAAGAGTAAAGATGCATTTTAAGAGATTTCAAAGGTGGAGTTTTGGGGACTAGTATCTGAGGGAGAATAACGTAGAAGGTTACAATGATTTAGATGGGAATGGACAGAAAGTGCCCAAGAGGAGCATAAACATCTGCATGCAATGATCGGACCGACGGCCTATTTCTGTGATGTATATTCTATGTAATCCCACGCAGTCGCCATTTATGCAAGAGTAGATGAACTTCACCAGATTGAAGAAATGTTGCTTGGTGGAAAAGATTACATTGGCAAACTCTCTCCCCAAGTCTCAAAGAACACTGCCTGTTGATCAATGCAAAGATGATGATCACTTACTGATCACTTTACATTGAATATTGTGACCTAATAGAAGAAAAACAGTTTAAGATGAATTTTAATTATGGGAGGTGGACTGCAAGATCGTCCCAATATCAAACCCTGTTCTGTGACTAGTCATTGCAATGTTAGAGCTGAGACATTGGAATTGGGAAAGAAGAAATAATCAGTAAAGTCCTGATCAGAACTGGGAAGAATAGTGATATAGCCTCTGTTGAACATATTTTTAACACTTATGACACCAGACCACAATTTACTTTACTCGCCACTGTCAGGTAAAAAGAGCTGAGGATAAGTAATTGTATGAAAGGTAATTCTACTTCACAATGTGCCAATAATCTAAATGGTGGCATTAGTTCAAATGGTATCATTGTTCAGTTGCAGGGAAGCTTGTATGTTTATCATGAGATATCATTCTCTCATAAGTTTAACCAGCAGTTTTTGCACAACAAAATCCCAGATAGTGTTGCAAATGATTTTGAATAACACAGCTGAAATGTACCGTCACCTGCAGTTTACTTCTTCCCCTTTGTTTTCTTCATTTACCTGTCAGCAATGGGACTGATGTTCTTCGACCATTGTTAATTATGGGAGCAGCGCCAGATTACTTTATTAACATCTCAATCCACATTTAGTTGTAGCAGGCTTACTTGGTCAATGGTGATTCACCTGCTATACCTACACACAAAGAACTGCAGTAGGCATGATTCAAAAATCTGATAGTGGGGGCAGTATGGTGTTAAGTGACTGAGCAGCATCCCATGGGACAGGGAAGAATCAGAGAACCTGAACAGTCCGTTTACCAAGCCAAGAGCCAACATGGTGAATTAGGGCTATGTTACAATACCTGAAACATGTGATTGCAGCAAGAGGCAGATCGTGTAGGAACCTTACCTGTCCACTGCTGGAAGACAGGCCTTGCATGGTTTGGGATGTTGCTAAGGGGAACTCATAAGCCTTGCATTGTACCCATCTATGGTGGATGAACGTGCAAAGAAGAAGCACGTGTCACTGAGTGGCTTTGTAAACATTCTTAGGCCAGTGGTCGAACATCTATCACTCATATTGCACTGTGAATGATCTACCATTTGAAACAGAACTTGCCAGCAAACAAGCTGAGCAGACTAGCCATAATAAAGCTGTGTGAAACACTATCCACCTATTGCCTGAAAATCTCTTAAAGAAATCTGCATAATCACATAATAGGAACAATTAATATCCACCAGTACAACTGATAGTAAAGGGTTGGCTAAGTGAGCTTTCTTCAGCATACCAAACATTTTTAACAAAATTACAAAGCTATGCACATCAGAGAGATTTGAACATGTATTCTACTTATCTATCATTACAACATTCCTTTAATGCCTTTTCCCACGTCTAAATATGTTTACTTTCAAACTTTGCTGATTAGCTTTCAGGTAACACGATACCACAGACCAAAGAGTTACCAGTCAGCAATGATGCTTGGTTTGCGCTGACTTTGTGCTAGTAATTGAACTGGCTGTAAGGTCTCTATATGTGACCTCAGTACCACTATTCTCTCACTTGCTAGCCACAAGCAATCGCTGGTGGAAGTGCATCCATGAGTGGAGGTTAGGTGAGGACAGGGCTGGACTTGGTTTAAGTATCCATTGTGAGCAAAATGTTTGCCAACATCGATCTCCACGGTGGAGGACATGTCTAACATGCCAAAGAGGAATGTGATGGGAGGTGAGGACCTTGATACAATTGCTATCACTAAAGAGGTAGTGCTGAGCAAACTTGTGGGCCTAAAGATAGATAAGTCCCTGATCCTGATGGAATGCATCTCAGGGTACTGAAAGAAATGGCAGAAGTTATAGTTGAAGCGTTTGTGATAATTTACCAAAATTCTCTGGACTCTCGGCAGGTCCCGGTGGATGGGAAGACAGTGAATGTCACGCCACTGTTTAAAAAAGGATGTAGGCAAAAAGCAGTTAACTATAGGCCAGTTAGCTTAACGATTGTGTCAGGAAAATGCTTGAAGCTATCATTAAGGAAGAAATAGTGAGACATCTGGATAGAGATTGTTCCATCAGGCAGACACAGCATTGATTCAGAAAGGGCAGGTCCTGTTTGACAAACTTACTGGAGTTCTTTGGGGATATAATGAGCGCAATGTATTAGCATAGATAGAGGATTGGTTAACCAATAGAAGGCAGAGAGTTGAGATAAATGGGTGTTACTCTTGTTGGCAATCAGTGGTGAGTGAGGTGCCGCAGGGATTGGTGCTGGGCCCGCAACTGTTTACAATATACATTAACAATTTGGAAGAGGGGACTGAGTGTAGCATATCTAAGTTTGCTGATGACACTAGATTGAGTGGAAAAGCAAATTGTGCAGAGTCTGCAGAGAGATATAGATAAGTTAAGTGAGTGGGCAAGGGTCTGGCAGATGGAGTACAATGTTGGTAAATGCAAGGTCATCTGCTTTGGAAGGGAAAATAGAAGATCAGTTTATTATTTAAATGGTGAAAGATTGCAGCATGATGTTGTACAGAGGGACTTGGGAGTGCTTGTGTGTGAACATAGAACATAGAACACTACAGCGCAGTACAGGCCCTTCAGCTCACAATGTTGTGCTGACGTTTTAAGATTTCTTTATGAGTCATGTGTACATCGAAACACATAGTGAAATGCATCTTTTTTGGGTGGAGTATTCTGGGGGCAGCCTGGAAGTGTCACCACGTTTCTGGCGCCAACATAGCATGCCCGCAACTTCCTAACCTGTACGTCTTTGGAATGTGGGAGGAAACTGGAGCACCCGGAGGAAATCCACGCAGTCATGGGGAGAACGTACAAACTCATTACAGACAGTGGCCGGAATTGAACCGGGGTTGCTGGCACTGTTATAGCGTTACGCTAACTGCCACATTACCGTGCCTGCCCCATTATAAATCAAGAAACAACATACAGACACCAAGCCTACTGCTTCACCCTACGGGCAAAGTGAGTTCTTTATTTTTGCAACATGTGTATTACTTTCTTACAGAGAGGAACTGCTTGTTCTCCATGAATAAGTAAACAGAATAGGTATTGAAAACAAGACCATTGGGAGAGGCCTTTCACAGATCTGAAGCATGGCACTGATCAAGTTCACTGCCCACATCTAACCTTAGAAGCTGTAAGGTTACACCAGCACTGTAAAGTGTTGTGCTAACTGCTACACTCCTGCTCTAAGATCTATCTAACCCTTTCCTCTCACATAGCCCCCTGTTTTTCTATCTAAGAGTGTCTATCTAAAGGTGTCTATGTGTCCATCTAAGAGTCTCTTAAATGTCCCTAAAATATCCCTGAATCGCCAAAGGTTGGTTTGCAGGTGCAAGATGCTATTAAGAAGGCAAATAGAATGTTGGTCTTCATTGATAGAGGGATTGAATTTAAGAGCAGGGAGGATATGCTGCAACTATACAGGGTACTAGTGAGGCCACACTTGGAGTACTGTGTGCAGTTCTGGTCTCCTTACTTGAGAAAAGGTATGCCCGGCTTTGAAGGCGGTGCAGAGGAGGTTCACCAGGTTGATTCCGGAGATGAGGGGGTTAGCCTATAGGAGAGATTGAGTCACCTGGAACTATGCTGTCTGGAATTCAGAAGAATGAGAGGGGATCATATAGAAATATATAAAATTATGAAAGGGATAGATAAGACAGAGTCAGAAAAGTTATTTCCTCTGGTAGGTGAGACTGGAACTAGGGGACATAGCCTCAAGGTTTGGGGGAGTAGATTTAGGACAGAGATGAGAAGAAACTGCTTTTCCCAGAGAGTAGTTAATCTGTGGAATTCTTTGCCCAGGGAAGCAGTGGAGGCTACCTCATTAAGTATATTTAAGACACAGTTAGATAGATTTTTTTTCAGAGTAGGGGAATTAAGGATTATGGGGAAAAGGCAGGGAGGTGGATCTGAGTCCATGGACAGATCAGCCATGATCTTATTAAATGGTGGAGCAGGCTCGACGGGCCAGATGGCCTCTCCTGCTCCTATTTCTTATGTTCTTATGTTCTTAAACACCATTAAATCATACACATGAATGATGATTACTTAGTCAAGGTTGTGGAGGAGAGCCAAGAGCTTATAAAAGCATGGTTCAGCAAGAGGTCAGGGTGCCTGGCACAGTAGAAGACAAATTGATGAAGAAAATTAAAGAAAAGCAGTGATTGTGTCAAGAGAGAAAGATTTGCATTTATTTATCACACTTCATAGCCTCTGGAGATTCCAGTAAACTTTACAATCAATGAAATATCACTGAAGAACATTCACTGCTGTACTGTAGGAAACACAACAATCAATTTGTACTTGGTTAGACCCTACAAACAACAATGAGATAGTGATCAGATAATTGTTTCTGTGATGTAGGCTGAGAGATACTATTGGCCCACGCACCAAGAAAAGTTCTTCTGCTCTCTATCTCCTCTCAAGGGATAGGCTAGCGACAAACATCCATTACAAGCCTACAGGCTTCTACAGCTTCACTTTATTTGGGTTATCAATCCAAGTGTATAGCACTAACATGTGAGTGGAGACTAACTTCTATTGTTTAATCTATTTGAAAGTTTAGTTGGTTTATATTTCTAGCAACTAAATGAGCTCTTGAACAATGTGCGACACACAAAAAGAAGCACAAAGTAGGACAGTAACAAATGATGGACAAGCCTGGCAAACGAGAAGGATGAAAGTAGTCTGCTTGTTGATTGCTAGTTCCAATCCAGTGTCGGTGATTGGGAGCAAGTGACTGTTACTGGGTTTGTGATGATAAAGACACTTCAGTGGTGCAGAATTAGCTGCTAGGAAAAGAACCAAACTTGTGCTTCAGAACAGAATGAGACAGATTGCCAATTTATTTAATGACAGAAGGGCCTTTATTTTGAATCATGAAATGCACAGAAAAACATGTTTCATTCCATGAGACTTCTAAATGTGGTTTATTTTTATTTGGGGAATAATTGTACTGAGTCTGTGGGTCAGTATATATTGGCAGTTTTAGAATAATATGCCTTGAAATTCTATGAATTAGTATCTGTTGCCAGATTATAGAGCTGTCTGTGTTGTTAATCTACAAATATTGACAACTTGAGATATAATGTATATTGTATGGAGTAATATTTATTTATAGTCTATTGAGAGGCATGCATTGCCAGTCTGTCAAGGTACATGTTTTATCTATCAACAGAATAATGTCAGTATAATGAACATATACAATGTTGTGAGTGTTCAGAAATAACTTGAATAGCCAGACTATATAGCAATGTATATTTCTACTCAATGGAATAATGTTGCCAATATATGATTAGCAGATAGTTCCAATACATAAAGTTTTGATTGATCCCATTCTTTGGAGCAGTACACATTACCTGACTATACAGTAGTATTTATTGCCACTCTGTAAAATGGTATTGATTGCCATTCCCTGCGATTTGGTAGCATGTAATGTCAACCTATGAAGTATTGTCTTGCTCTCCTGCAAGCTAAGAGTTGGGACTAAATTAATGTTACTTAGAAACATGCCTGCAAACTCAAATGCCTGGGTTGAGCCAGTTTTCAATATCTAGCTGGAGTGAGTCATTTCTTTTATAAACTAATCCCTGAAAGCTGAAGATGTCCATCTCAGTTTGCGAATAAATAATCTCCAGTTAAGAACAGTCAATTAATAATTGATTTGAATATTCAGCTGAAGTTCATTCCAACAGGATGGATTATTGGAATAAGAACTTTTGGGCAGACGGTATTTCTGGAACTTCCACAACAGGGTTACTTATGATCAAGGGATATTACAGCAATAATGGAATTACTGCAACAATACATTTGGATCATCACAAAGAAATTACAAAATTGAGGTTAACAGCAATTCATTATCTTCTGCTCTGTTTACTGCTATTAAAATTATTGAGTAGAAAAACAGTGTTCCTTGAAGCTCTGGATATGATACAGGGCAGCACCGGACTGATATGTGATGACTGATAGCCATGGCTGTCAGTCGTTTGCTCTTCAGGATGTCTCAGGCTTCCGCAATTGCACAGGCAAATATCAGAGTCCCATAATCTTGAAGGTCAGATGTTGCATTATCTGATTATCTGCTCCATGTTTGGACTTACCTTTGAGCACACCATTCATTGCATTTTGCATCTGTCCATGGAGGGCTGCAGTACAAGTGGTTAGCTTCTGCCCTCTTCCTTTCCAGTCCTGTTAAAGTGTCTTGGCCCGAAATGTTAACTGTTCATTTCCCTCCATGGATGCTGCCTGTGCTGCAGAGTTCCTCCAGCATTTTGTATGTGTTGCTCCAGCTTTCCAGCATCTGCAGTCTCTCTTGTGTACACCACACATTTGAATAGGGTTGCCAGTCATATGGAAAGATGCAAGTACCAGAAGTATTTATTTTATTCATTTGTCAGTGTTTAATGTGCTTTTAATTATTTTTTTACTTTAATTTATTTTTAATTTTGGTTTCAGTTATTTAAATGAATGTTAACAGTTTATAGATACCTCTGGCTTTCTGAGACATTTAACTTTTGAGGGCTGGCACATGAATGATGAATCAGAGCAAACCACAGTCAATCTGCAGGCCAAGATTGGGGTGCAGTGCAGGGAGCCTTTGGATAACGCAAAGTACCTGAAATACATCTTTAGAATACTGAAGGCCTGTTCAAACACCCCGGTGGTGATATAGTATTCACATACAGTTGGGCTTCAGGGTCAGATCAAATTTTATAGTGTAATCTTTTTGCAAAAGTAACCAGTAGGTTAGAGTGAAATTGGGAATGCTAAGCATTTATTAGCATAATGTCCTGCTTGGTTACTGATATGTTCCTTGGAAACTTTTGGGAAGCTGAGAAAACTCGCTGGATCTTACAGCAGATTTGAGCACAAAAACCTATGCTGACACTCCAGTGCAGTTCTGAGGGACTAGTGCACGGACAAAAGTGACAGCTTTTGAAGGAGACGTTAAACTGTCATAGAGCCATAGAGCACAGAACACAGAAACAGGCCCGGGGCCCAAATCGTCCATGCCAACCGTGATGCCAGTCTACACTAATCCCATTTGCCTGTGTTAGGCCTACATCCCTCTATACCTTTTCTACCCAAGTACCAATCAAAATACCTTTCAAACGCTGTAACTGTACCTGCCTCTACCACTTCCTCTGGCAATTCCTTCCATATACCCACCACCCTCTGTGTGGAAAACTTGCCCCTCAGATCTCCTCTCACCTTAAACCTATACCCTTTGGTTTTAGATTCCCCCACCCAAGGAAAAAGACTCTGATTACCTACCTTATCTGTGCCCCTCTATAAGGTCATCCTTCAGCTTCTTACATTCCAGTGAGAATAAACCCAGCCTGTCCAGTTTCTTCTTATAAGTAAACACTACATTTCAGGCAACATCCCAGTGAATCTCTTCTGTACACTTCCTAATGTTACCACATCCTTCCTGTAGTGTGGCGACCAGAACTGTACGCAATACTCCAAATGCAGCCAGACCAATGTTTTGTACAGCAGCAACATGGAATCCCAACATTTATACTCACTGCCTTGGCTTATGAGGTCAAACATGCCAAATGCCTTCTTCGCTACCCTATCCATCTGTGTCACCAATTTCAGGGAGCTAGGAACTTGTGCCCCAAGGTCCCTCTGTGATCAACACTCCTGCGGTCCATGCCATTTACTGTGAAGTTCTCCTGAGGTTCCTGCCCAACTGAGCCCTTGTGTGCACTCTCAACTAAGAAGAAAAAGATCCCATGGTAGAATCTTGAAGACCAACAAGGGAGTTATCTCTAGAGGATATCCACGCTTCCCTCAGCATCTCTGAAGCAGATCACATGGTCATTATCATATTGTTGTTTCTGGGAGTTTGCTGTTTCCATGGCAGTGACCATGTTTTCATTTTTATCACAGTGACTACAATTCAAGAAGTATTTTATGATGTCTTGAAAGCATTTCAAAATGTGCTACATTTCTTGCATTTTAACCTGAGGCCACTCCATTCTATGACTACAGATCTTGGCTAGTGAGTGGTTCTCAATTCAACAACACTCCAAACATAAAGCTATGGCCAAAGGGCATCCAAAATATTTTATGGGTATTACAATCTGTTGTAAGCATCTTCTGTTCTAGTCCGCTCAACATGCAGAGCCAGCCCTATGCCTTTGTGCATCATGGCATAAATATGCAAGAACGTAGAACTAGTGCCACATTAATTCACCCATATTACATTGCCTTTTTGTTTTGACAATAAATGGAAGTCAGAGTTCATTTTTTACATATAGGATGACTTAACTCAACTATGTTGCCTGAAAGTGACTTCCTCCTCTGTTGTGAAATCATTCTTTGCTGATATTTGATATTAGCACAGTGGGTGGCAGTGGTTGATAATATGATTCACTACCAGGACAATGAGGTTTTACCAGCTAAGATAAATCCTCTCTCATGCCTTCCATCTTGCACACATGGCCTCTCACCCCACAGCCATCACACACCATCAAACCCAAGGATTCCTCTTGAAAGTCCCAACCTCTCAACAGAAACCCCAATCTCCAGACCCCTCCTGCACCCACAAAGATATGATCCTACAATGACTGAACTGAACATCCTTCCCCACCTTCCGGAGCCCAAGCCCTGAGCAGGCTTCAGATTGCCAGCCCTCCCTCCTGGTGGTGCAAGGAAAGGATGTGAAGTGTGCAGCAAAAATCTACAACTGAAATCATCATTGGCACACATTGACCAAACCATGCCTATAACAGTGCTCTACTATTTCTAGATCAGTGTTTTTTCCTGAGCATGTCTCTCAGGAAAAGCTGAATTAAAAACTTAAAAAATGATGTTTTTGTTTGTTTATTTTGTTTACTTGTTTACTGAAAGCCAGGGGTCAGGGTGTTGTCAGCTGCCTCGTTTCCTTTCAGGGTTATGTAGAGTCTTAACAAATGCATTAAGGCATGGTACAAATATAGCAGAAGAGATAATCGTTTATTTGCAAGGCAAACCCTGAAATTGCAAATCAAAAAAAATTGCATATACTTAAAACTCATATCAAAAACAAAGAATGTTGAATGCTTCTGATACGTTCTGTTTGTGTAACCTGTATATATGTTCAGTCTTCAAGTTCCTGCTGCAGTCTGAGCTTTCCAGTCACATTATTTCGTTACAAAGCAGGCATACTGGAGATTCTCATGTTTAACAAGATCACAGAATGTCCGGACCTTTGGATACACAGAGTCAATGCATATTATGCATTACATCCTATACATTAATACCTTTTTAACACTTGAGTTTGATTTACTGAGTGATTATTAGTTATGATTTTCCCATATGCATTTACACCCCTAAAAATATCTGGCTTGGTAATCAACTTCTGTCATTTAAATTTAGAACAGATTCAGCTACTAAAAGTGTAAAAGGAAGGTGCAACATCCGAGTTAAATTTTTTTCTCTCTCTTTTAACAGAAATTTAGCTAAGACTTAAGTCCTAGTTCAGGTGTCTGAGTTTATCAGAGCTGGGATTGTATCCAGAAAGTTTGATGCTAAACTTGTGTCATCTTGCATCTGTCAAAACTCATCTGTATGAGTAAATGTAGTTGTCAAACTTAGCAAATTTCTATGGTTGGCCTCTTCTGAAGGTTGCCAGTTTGAAATTTTACCACACCTGCAGCTGTCCCAGCTTATAAACTCAACACAAGGAATGATGTGTGGTATGATGTATCATGGAATGCCTTTCCACATCCTCCAAGCCAGTACATGTGAACAGCATGTTACATCTGCTAGTACTGGCCCACTGTGAGAAATGTGTAACCCTAGGATAAAATAAATAAAGGTAACAGGAGAAAAGCCTGATGAGTCATGTTGGAGTGTGGCCAGTTGTGGTGTGGTACTTTAATCAAATCCAAAGGATTAATTAAAAGATTAAATTGTTTTCTTGGCACCCCACACCATGGACTCCTCCCCTTCCCATAAAAATAAAATCTGAAGGAATTATGGCTTTCAACTTCATAATTAAAGGAGCAAATAAGACAAATACTCCCACTCCCAATCTGTGGCTACATGTATGTATTTGATAATGTTTTAGTGTGTGTACGTTTGTGTGTGTGTGTGTGTGTGTGTGTGTGTGTGTGTGTGTGTGTGTGTTCATGCCTGTTTTTCAGTGTGTGCGTGAATGTGAGTCAATCAGTGTTTAAATGTGTGTTTCTGTTAGTGTTTTAATATATGTTGGGATTTTAACGCATTTATGTGTGTGTTTCTTTGTGCTTAAATATGTGTGTGTGTGTGTGTGCATTAGTGTTTTAATGTGTGTTTATTCATGTTTTAATATGTGTATAAGTCTGTTAGTATTTAAGTGTATGTGTGCATTTGGAGTGTTTATTATTATTTCTCCTCTTATTGCAATCTAAGCATATTCATCAATGTGGATGGATGAATGGATGTTGAACGAATGACTTGCAGACAGTTTTGTCTTTACCACCTCAGCTAATATGCAGAAACGGCATGTAGAACATCTAGACGAAATGGAATACTTGCTATTTTAGAATGAACCTGGAGGTTGTTATTCTGTGCTGTTCACTGATAGACATTATGCAGCACAGTCTGGAGTTTATATATGTGCAACTGTAAATGGCTGAAGGTTAAAAATGAGTGCTCAGATTCTGTTAGGATTCACAAGCCAGTAATAGACACTTTAACCAACAGGCTTCGTTAGCTACTACTTATAAGGCAAGGAAAACAATCCCATTCGGTGCTGAACCCGGAAACCTCATTTGGGGGATGGTGAGTTGGCGGTTTGGTGACTACAATTGGCTTCAATGGCCCTGGTTGGAGGAAAAGACAATTAGTTATAGTTCTGATTGCTAAGCAGTGACTGGCTGTGAGATGGCTGGATGACAACATGTGCCCCTAACAGTCTGATAGGCTCCCTCATAAGATACTGCATTTAGAAGACTCAGGGAAAGATACTGAAGAATAAAACTGAAGTTAAAGCTGCAAGAGCTGAAACATTGATAATAATGCGAGAATAAAGGGGAGTGGCTACACAGGTAGATAGGGTGGATAAGAAGGCTTATGGAATGCTTGCTTTCATTAATTGAGGTATTGAGTGTAGGAGTCAAGAAGTTATGATGCATCTCTATAGAACTCTGGTTAGGCTGCATTTAGAGTATTGCGTGCAGTTCTGGTCACCTCACTATAGGAAGGATGTCGAGGCTTTAGAGAGGGTGCAGAAGAAGTTTACTAGGATGCTGCCTGGATTAGAGGGCAAGTGCTATCAGGAGAGGCTGGACAAACTTGGGCTCTTTTCTCTGGAGCGGCAGAGGCTGAGGGGTGATCTGTCGGAAGTGTATAAGATTATGAGGGGCATAGATAGAGTGGACAAGCAATATCTTTTTCCCATTATCGAGCGATCCAATACCAGAGGGCATGCACAAGGTGAGAGGGGGTAGGTTCAGAACAGACATGAGGGGTACGTTTTTTACTGAGAGAGTGGTGGATGCCTGGAATGCGTTGCCTGATAGGGTGGTGGAGGCAAATTCATTGGGGGCTTTTAAGAGGGGCTTGGATGGGCACATGAGTGAGAGGAAAATGGAGGGATATGGCCATTGTGTAGGTAGGAGGGAATAGCTATGTCGCCACAACATTGTGGGCCGAAGGGCCTATTCTGTGCTGTACCGTTCTGTGTTCCTTATGTTCTATTGCTGGATCTGCCCATTGCCCACTGACCTGCAACAAAGCAACTTCACACTGGTTTTAGGTGCTGGACTTCTTGAGTGTGCCACTGAGAAAGTGAATGGGAAGCAACAGGCACCCTCCAAAAATCCAGGCAGCTCTCCGCCACCTGCAGCAAGTTAGATGGGAGTAGCCTGTAGTAAGGAATGTTTAAAACTTCCTTGTGATATCCAGGCAACTACCCCTACTCCTTATTATTGATGACAGAAAGAAAAGAGATTTAAAAAATTGCCTAACCACAGAAGATCTCTTCAGTTTTCTCATCTTTTGGAGCCTAGCCTTCACTCTGGAAGGAAAGCCAGGACTTCTTCATCACTCAGGCGAGGGATAAAATTGCTGCTGGGCCCAAAGGTGCCTTTGTAGCTGAGTTTATGCATTTTTTATAGTGGCTGACTTTGACGGCGCTCCTGTTAACATTTGTAAGTAGTGGGATCCAGTAGCTTCCTGATAAATCTGGAAGCATTTTAATTGCTCTGCTGACGGTCCCCCCTGCAGTACTGATAGAGTGCTGCACTATCTAGGGTGCTACCTTTCAAATGTAACATTCAACTGGGCACCTGTTCACTCTGTCAGTTGGACAAAACATATTCCCTGCTATCCCAGACGTTCCGGCCACTAAAGAGTTTCCCTCAGCCTTATTAGCCATGCATATATTGGATAAGGAAAATCAAAACACTGCAGATGCTGGAAAGCTAATGTAACTGCAGAAAATGCTGGAAATACTCCTCAGGTCAGGCGCATCCATGGGGAGGAAAAAACAGTGCGAACATTTCGGATCAAAGACCCTTCGCCTGATGAAGGGTCTTCAGCCTGAGACATTAACTCTGTTTCTATTCCCTTATAAATAGAATAAACTGCAATTTCTACATTACAGCAGCAATAAAATTTTCATGTTTTTCATTGGCTGTAAACCATTTGGGACATCCTGAATGAACATAAGAAATAAGAGGAGTAATCTAAGTGGCCCTTCAAGCCTGCCCTACCATTGAATAAGATCATGGCTGATCTGATCTTGGCCCCAGCTCAATTGATATCAGGCCCACCACAGATATAACTTGCCCAGTGGGGAGTCTTTGGACATGAGAGAGCAACTGACATTGTTTCAGTTTCAAAATAATTTTACTTTAGACATGTTAACCTGAAAATCAGCTGTGCTTCCAATTTCTCTCCTTTTCAGTTGTGCCATTATGACCTCTGCCTTAGTGCCCTGCCAGCTCAGGTAATTTGAATGAATTAACAATGGGATCACAGGGGAATGAAATTCAGCCCTGTTACTAACCCAACATAGTTGGAATTATCCTGCTCTACAATCGTTATAAACCAGGCTTTACATTTTCCTTTGTATGATCAGTGTCCTTCAAAATATCTAACTTCTAAATTGTCATTTCTGCCTGAAAGGAGAAAAGTACACAGATAATTTTCAATATAGGTTTTCTTTATGGCCCTTGACTATCATTTCAGAAGGAAAAATTCTCTTGAATCCAGCCTTGTTTCTGTTAACTGTCATTCATGGTAGGACTTTAGCAGGATATTCATGACAGCCACAGGGGAGAACAAATAGCAATTGGAGTTCAGCAGAGTAGTGGTTAAGGTACTGGGATCATAGCCAGAGTTCTGGACTATTGACTTGATTTCAAATCCCACCACAGCAGATGGAGAATTTAGATTCAAGTAGTTAACTAAATCTGGAATTAAAGCTTGTCCCAGAAACAACAACAATGAAACCATACATTATTGTGTAAACCCATCTGGTTTATTAATGTCCTTCAAGGAAGGAAATTTGTTGTCCTCACCTACACTGCCGATCTATAACCCCAGTGTAGTTAACTTGTAACAACTTCCACTGTCCAGGGACAATTAAGGTTAAATAATAAATCAATGAATAAAAGTGAACTTTCACTTTTAATGATTAAAGTTGTAAAATTAACAACAACTAGTTGAAGAGCATCCTTTCTTCATCAGCAGAGATGTATTTCGTCCCTCATTTATGGTAGGCATAGTTGGTGTTCAGGTTAGTGGTGGGTCCAGTCACTCATGAGTTAGTGGTGGTTAAGTGGTTATACACACTGGGAATTTAGCAATGTGTGGGATGGTGGTGGAGACTAGGTACGCTACTGATCCATGTTGGTCTCCTTGGGAATGAGGTGCAGTATATATTCAATTCCTCGATAGTCTGAAACAGTAGAAATTAGTGAGAGACATTGGCTAGGACTTCTAAAGTATCTTAAATTTTAGAGAATCGAAACCAAATGTCAAATTCTTATTCCTAATTAGATATGAATATGAACACATCTAACATAGGGTTCTTAGGGTTGAAGATATTGGAATTGGAATGTTTCAAGAATGTTATCCTTCCTAAAGCCGGATACTATTAAACAAAAAAGAATGATGTTTTTATAGGTTGTTTAAAGCTGAAATTGTATTACGGCTATTTCTCTCTTTCATATGTGGAATCTATCCTGTTCTGTCAGCCTGTCCTGTTTCTACCTCAGGTCTAACTTAGCCCTGGCTGACTCTGCACTTCACAAGCTCCTGCTTTAATATCTCCTACATAAACACTATCACTGCCAGTATCATGTCTACCTTTGCTCTTTTTTCAGCAGACAGTGTAATTTTACTCAGTTTTTCTATTTTTTTGAAGGTGTTTTTCTCTCTTTCTCATCTGATTCCATTTAAACACTGCCCATTATTATTACTTCCTGATGAAGAGCTAGTCCTGAAATATTTTCTTTACCCTTCTCTCTATGAATGCTGACAGAACTGCTTAGTGTTTCCAGTACGATTAATTTTGGTTTCAAATTTCAAATATTTACAAACTTTTTTATATCAAACATGTTTTACTCTTGTCTCTGGCTGACCTCTCATTCTGCTACTGAATTCACCAGTGAGTTCAGTGACAGCTTCTCGTAATACTGAGCTGAGGGCAGGATGCACTTTACATCAGCCCCCTCAGTATCATGCTGCTTTGGCTAGTGAATAAGACATGATCTCCAGTTGAATAGTGTGCCTGACCATTCATTGAGTTGGAATGTTCTGGTTAATTTTACTTTATATTTTTGTTATTAAATCATTTCCAGTACTTTAAGGTACCTTTAACTAAATATATTTTAAATTTTTTAATTATATTAAAAATTTTAATTAGTTAAATCCAATTTAACTGCTTAAAAGTTAGAGTCATGTAAAAATAATTAACTGTCAAAGGTTGGAAGGGGGCTTGGGTTCCATCACTTGAGGCCTGGTCCCTGTTCGTACCTTGTTCTGCTTCATGGAAGGACTGCAAGTGGAGGCCTCCAATCCAATCAATACCATCGGGGCCACACCAGGGAAGTGCAGCTGCAGGCCTAGTCCAGGGCCTGAGTGGGTTGGTGGGTTAGGTGGAATATGATCCAGTTCAACGTGTTCATCTTATGGAAGGTAATCAATACCACCTTCCTTTAATCCTTACTCCAAAGTCAACATAATTCAGTACCTTACTGCTTCCGTTCAAGGTTCAGAATACACTTTTCAGAATTTTAAATGGAATTCCAAACCAGATCTGATCAATCTGTTGATACAGCAAATAGTTAAATAGAACTACCTTTCAATCAACCTGGCTAGATTTTGGAGCTGCAGCAATTGTGAAGATACTTTTTCTCATTATTGCGATGAAGCCTTTAATTCTATAAACACTTGATAATAGACATTTTGGTCATGGCTCTGCTGTGCCTCTGTGGAGTCAAGGAGCAGGATTAAAGACAAGAAGGGAGCAAGGCTGAGCTTAGGAGGGCCTGTTCCCCAAGAGTCGTCTGCCATCAGCATCTCGAGACCTACATTAGTGAAGCAGGATGCCCAGTCCTGTGCCTGTCTTGCCATTTCTCTAAACAGTGCTCAGCAGGGCTCACAGTGACTTCCACCAGTAGTTGGAGTCAGTGATCTCCTCCCTTCATGAGCTGAGGACATGACATCAATAAGCACATATTACTTTCAGCTGGTGCACAGCACTCATTAAATCACTTGGGGTAAGTGTAGGCTAACTTGAAAAAGACTGTGATTGGCTCAGATTGAATGCTTGCATTTTCGAATAAAGGACAAAAGATGAATTGGTGAGGCTCTCCCGTTTTATCACTTGTTCATGTGCAGTTGAATTTCTAGGCAACTATACAATAAAAATATTCTCCTATGTCACCTCTGGTTCTTTGCTAGTCACCTTAAATCTATGGTTATCAACCTTTTTACCACTAGAAATGGTGTTGTCATCTTTATCTAAACCATTTTTGGTTCTATACATCTCAGTCAAGGTCCCTCTTAACCACCTCTGCTCTGATAAGTAGCTACCACAGTGATAGCTACCATTCCAGCTACCACAGACCTAGATACAACTAGAATCCTTTAGCCCTGATACCCTACTGATAACCCTCTTCTGCATCCTCCCCAGGGTTTTAACATCCAAAAGTGCCATGTCTGGGATTGACCACAGTGCTTTCTTCTCGGATCAGACCGGGAAAAAAGTTAAAAGAAAGTTGCTTAGAGATTGGATTTCCTCCTTAATTGATACAGTATTTGGTACTACAGATATGATAATTACCAAAACAAATTGAAAAATTGTGACTTTCTTCCTTTGAAAAGTGCACTGAGAGAAGATGAAGGGGAATGTGGAGGGAGGTGGTTGTCAAAAGCAGGGGAGGAAGGGGGAAAGGATTAACGTCACATGGGACTCCCAATGGAGACTACCACTGAGCATGGACCCACAGGTGATCCTGAATCCCTGTGATAAGAAGCAGAAAAATGGTCATAGATCAGGTGGCCTGTGAACTGCAATATCAAAATAATATTTTATGTCAACAAATGTGCTATCAGGAGAGGCTGGACAAACTTGGGCTCTTTTCTCTGGAGCGGCGGAGGCTGAGGGGTAATCTGTTGGTAGTGTATAAAATTATGAGGGGCACAGATAGGGTGGATGAGCAATATCTTTTTTCTATTATTGAGCTATCCAATACCAGAGGGAATGCATTAAGGTGAGAGGGGGTAGGTTCAGAACAGACATGAGAGGTATGTTTTTTACTGAAAGAGCGGTGGATGTCTAGAGTGCGTTGCCTGATAGGGTGGTGGAGGCAAATTCTTTGGGGGCTTTTAAGAGTGGCTTGGATGGGCACATGAATGAGAGGAAAGTGGAGGGATATGGGCATTCTGTAGGTCAGAGGGATTAGCTATGTCGGCACAACATTGTGGGCTGAAGGGCCTGTTCTGTGCTGTATTGTTCTATGTTCTATGTTCTAATACTAGAGTGATTGTACAAAAATGAGACCCAAGGGGAACACCTTAAATCATGGAAGTTTCACGACCTTCAACATGACATAGTCTTGTTGAACTGTGAAATAATAATGAAGATCGTAAGTCATGGCCTTTTGAGCCAGTTTCAATCAGTGGGTAATGAATGGCTCCATGCACCTTCATAACACCATCACTTTCACAATTTACAATGGGAAAATGACATTAGGGTGAATTGCAACAGGAAGTACCAATTTCCCAAAGGGCAGAATTTTAACAGACAATGGCCATAAACGCTCCTGATATCATATGTACTATGGGTGCAGATGTTTCTTTCCTAATCTAAGCTTGAGTTCCTGTAGTAAAAAAAGTACTGGGGTAGTACTTACTGCAGTAAAGAAGTATGATTTCTTATTAAAACTCTGGAAGATCTTAGGGATATAATTTTTCCTTTGTCCCTTGCTATAAGTATGCACTTTAAAAGCAGGAAGACAAACACGTTCCAGATTTCAATCACTGTCTGAAAAAAATCTTCTATCCCCCTAAACCTTCCACCCATTTCCCTAAACCTATGCACTCTAGTTTTAAGCACCTCTACTACGTATGTGCACATGTATATATGTGAGTGTATATATGTCTGTCTGTGTGTGCGTGAGTTTGTGTGTGTGTCTATGTTCCTATGTCTGTGTTTGGGGTAAAAGCATGCATACATACCAAAAGTTCCACCACATTCATTCATCACCTTAGCCGGGATCCCATTAAAACTGGTCAATAGAAGAGTGTTGTGGGAGGAGGTAAAAGAAGCTGAAGAAAATATTTCATTACCAAAAGTGAAGTGAAACATTATTGTAAAAAATCCCAGCCTTGTTTGTGGGAAATCTCACCGGGTAAAGCTGCAGCTTGTGTGCACCAACAGTGCTTGAATAAGTCTGCAGGGTTAATAGAGTGAGTTCACAGGCTGCATGTGGGTGGGTAAAATGCCTTCATGTCTGGCTCAGCAGCTTTCGTTCACATCACTGAATCAAGATGTGAGATATTATCTCGTTGCCAATTAATCACTTACTTTTTGGTTGCTCAGTTATACTTGGATGGAAACTTAGCATCTTTTCAAAGCCAAGTCATTTATCAGGGTATGAAGCCCAAAGCTATTCCATTCAGAAAGGACATGTTTGGCTGTAAAGGGTGTGCTGGAATGCACTAATGGCTTTGTAGCTTTTAAAGAGGCGGAACTCAGTCCCAGTACCCTTTGCCTTGGGCTTTATGGGACTTTCCAAAACTAAAAACAACCAGATGGCTCGGCCTTAAAAATAACCAGAGAAAATTAAACTGAATGTCGACATTTAACAAAAACATCTACAGTAAATTCCTCAGTCAACTAAACACAATACTCCTTATAACTCGGGTCAGTAAGCTAAACCTTGTGGTCAGTCACTAGAACCATCTGGAAAATGAGTTAAGTTTTCACATGGGCTACTTACAGCATTTATTCTCGTATCTTAAACTTCTTTTAATAAAAGCACAGCTGCTGACTTGTTGTTGAGAAAGCATTTCCTGATGGTTCAGTTGAGTATTTGGATTAATTCATTGAATTGGCTTTAAAAAAAGGAACAATTATGAGACATTCCATGCCTTTATTTAAAAAAAAACAGCTGTTCTTTCTTATTTTGTGTGCATGGAGTATGATCTGGAGAGTGAGAAAAAAACAATGATGTTGGAAACAATCCAGTTGCATCTTCCAGATTTAAAAAATAGAGTGGCAAAACTTCATACTTAGCATACAATGATGTCTATTGAAATAAATGATATCATATTTTGACAAGCAAAATATGTGAGGATATTATAACATTTATGATGGTGCCCCTTCAATTAGATTCCCAAGTAAATCATGTACTAAAATGTTTACAATTCATATCAGAACTGAGACAAGGTTATTGAACTAAAATAATTACTCTGTTTCCCTCTCCCCTGATGCTGGCAAACCTGCTGTGTGTTTCAAGCATTTTTGGCTTTATTTCAGAATTCCAGTATCCCCAATATCTAAATTATATTTTGTTAATAGTTCGCAGGTGGGTAAATAAATTGGAGCCAAATGTTGTTTGACATGGGCTTTCAAAAAGGTTTGAAAGAGACTTTACATGGTTTCCAGGTAGAGGAACAAAATTACAACCGGTGATTCAGAAGAACAAAAACAAGTTACCTCTCTACCTTGAAACAAAATTAGACAAATGTGTATATTTTAGGTGCTGAGTTGTTAACCTGATGACCTGGGCAAAGATAGAGCCCCGCACCCATGTGATTGTACAGCCAGGCGATTCAATTCCTGAACCTGACAGTTTCCCAGGGTTCCTTCAAGGCAAGCTCCATCCCAGATAATTGCATTTTAGTGGGCACCTCAGAATAAATCTTTCAGGGACTCTCTCAGCTGAAGCCACAATACTGCTGTCCTTCCTGCTGGATTCTCTTAGATCCTCTTTCAACCCTCTACTTTTACATGGGTAGAAACCTAGGCTGAAGGCGGCTTATGGGTGACTCTGTGTGAGTACATGCATGTGTGTTTATGCACGTGCAGGTGGGTGTATGTGTGTCTGTACATACCTGTGTTTGAATGAGTGTACTTCTTTGTATGCGTACCTGCGTTTGTGTGTGTGCGCATTTATGATGATTGCATGTGCACTTGTTTATGTACAGGTACATGTGTGTGTGCTTGCATGTGTGTGTGTTTGTGGGTGTGCATGTGTGCTTGAAAGACTATTTACCTACCTATTTATAAACCTCTGCATCACAGTCTTTCTAAACTCCTTTAAGTTGCTCCCTAAAATCCATCGTTTTTCCTCTTCCAGTTCCTTTATTATGTGGCTTGTGGTCAGCTTTGGTTTACCAATCACTTCTGTGATTCACTTCTGGATGCTTTGCAACATTACAGGCACTATATAAATGCAAGTAGTTGGTAATGTTGTTGTATGGATTTTTGCAAAGTCAACAAAAGTTGTCCACAGCTAATGACTACATGCATCCCTTCCAACAGCAACAGCAGTCAGAGGTTGGAACAGAGGCTGATTTGCCTTCTTGGTCTTATAAGCGGCATTTCCACACAGATGGAGGGTGCCAGATTGCAGGCCATTTCTGGTGACTATCTCTCCACACAGAATATAATTTCTTGTTGATGTTAATGTTATTAGTAGAAACTATGGATATATACTTAACAGGTAGCCAAGTAAAGAAACAAACTGTTCAACTGAAAAAGATGTAGTTGGCATATGTGCAGTATTTCAATTGTTTTGCTTTGTTCAGTTTATCCTTATTTTTGAGAATATTCGGAGGAAGTGTCTCCATAAAAAAGAAAAACACACAGCAGAAGCTCATGCCTTGAAGTCACTCAAGCAGCTGGATGCTGGACTAGTGTACAGTGTTACAGCATACCACCAGCTGCCAGCTCCGCTGGGTCAACCGCCTTCTCTTTGATCTTGGAACAATGTGTGACCTACCACCTTCTTAAGCTTCCCAAGCCAGCAGCACAGTACGCCGTCAATAGCCCTGACGTGCTGGAAAGCTGCAGTTGTTATGTCTGTGCGGTATATTTTAATTCAGGATAGGGGTAGCGAGGTAAATGGGGATGGAGACAATATCTTACTTTACACAAAGGTATGTTTCTCCCTCAACTTCCTGAGGAAAGAACAGGCAGAATGCAGAGTCACAGAATCACAAAGTGAGGAGATATTCTGTACCATGTCCCCTATCAATAACTGCTTTACTTTCCCTGACTTCACAGATCCATCTCTGCTAAGAGTTATTTTACCCACATCACTTTCCTTCTTTGTAACCCATTCATAAATTAGTTCTCCCACATTATCGTGGAAATTGTTTGCTTTCTTTGTCATTTTTAGTTGCATTGAACATTTTTTGAGAACATGAGTTTAATATTTGTTCATGCTTGTTAATTTTTTTATTTCACTGAACATCCCCTCATTTCCACCTGGGGCCAATGTACTTTGTTGGCTCTGGCAGAGCTGATTATACTCAGAAGTTTGTGGGATCATGACTACCCTAGAGATTTCAGCAATAGATTCTTGTCTGAAATTCCACTTTTAGCCTGTGAATTTCTATAACTCTCTGATTCTACTTCAACAACAGTATTTACAGCACAGAAAGAGGCTGTTCAGCCCTTCATCTCTATGCTGGCATCCAGCATAGCAATCCCATCAGTCTCCATCTCCGTCCCCATCTGTGCCCACATTCCCTTACCAGTCTCTTACCGTCGCCTTCCCTTGCACTCTCAGGTGCCCATTAACCCCCCCCCTGTCATTGTGCAATAAATAGGTAAATGATTTGATTTTGACCTCTATATGTGACACCAGTCCAGCTCGAATTTGGTTAATTCATAAGTGCTTTCTAAAATGGTCTGGACAATTGTGTCAAACTGCTGCATCTCTTCAGAGCAATGAGGCATAGTCAACAAATGCTGACCTTATCAGTGGAACTGTAAGGAAAAATACAAAAATCCAATTGTGGCCTGATTGAACATCAACTTCAGAGTGGGGATTTGATCAATGCCTATACAGGGTTTTGTTTAAGCAAACCTGTAGTGTTCTATCTGATGCCTAGTGACACAGAATGCCATGTCTCTGCTTTCTTCTTATTTTCAATATAGGGATCAATCATGATGACAAACTGTGGTGCAGTTTCATCTGTGAGCTTTAAATGGCCCTTTGTATTGTCTTAAGTATAGTAGTTTTTCACCATTTAAAGAAAGCAGGTGCTTAGAAAATGGCAGGTATCAATATTTAAAGGAATAAAATCTTTTCTTCTTTTTCCGTCCTTTGCTTCCGAAGGCTGTGATCTTGCCAGTGTCTTGGTCCATGCCATGCAATACAATTTCAGTGTTTCCTCAGAGCATGAATGGAGGCCATTTCAGCCCACTTACTATCTGCAGGCTCACAGAACAATCCCATTCCCTACTGATTTTCCCTGTAACCTATTCTCCCCACACTCTCATCAACTTCCTCCTGATTCCACCACTCATCCATACACTAGGGGCAATTTACAGTGGCCAATTACTAACCCACACATCTTTGGGATTTGGGAGGAAACCAGAGCAACCAGGAAAAACACAGAGGGTCACAGTAAGCTTAGTATCAATCCTGAGTCACTGGAGTTGTGATGCAGCGGTTCTATTAGATGCACTGCTCTGTTGCTATGGCAGCTCATCAAAGTGAAGTGAAATTGATGGCCTGCCATAGTGACAGAGTGGCACATCTAAGGATAGAGCAATTAACCAAGCTTTCTGAAATCAACACAGAAGATGCTGAAAATTCTCAGTATGCAGGCAGCACTGTGGAGAGAGAAACAGCATTAACATTTCAAATCAACAGTCTTTAACCTGAAAGTTTATTGAACTGCAGACACGGTAGTGTAGCGATTAGCGTAATGCTTTACAGCGCCAGAGACCCGGGTTCAATTCTGGTTGCTGTCTATAAGGAGTTTGTACGTTCTCCCCATGTCTGTGTTGGTTTCCTCCACGTGCTCCAGTTTCCTCCCACATTCCAAAGACGTACGGGTTAGGAAGTTGGGGGCATGCCATGTTGGCGCCGGAAACATGGCGACACTTGCGGGCTGCCCCCAGAACACTCTACCCAAAAGATGTATTTCACTGGGTGTTTCCATGTACATGTGACTACTAAAAAAGATCTTACCTTAAAAAAAACAGTTTTGCTTTCCAATGATGCTGCCTGACCTGAGTATTTCTAGCCTTCTCTTGTTTTATTTCAGCTTTCCAGCACTTGTAATATATGCAAAAGTGAGTTGATGCATTTTGGGAGTGCACCTCCATAGACTCTGTCTATACTTCTCGCTGCCTCGGTGAAGCAGCCAACATAATCAAAGACCCCAGCCATGTGGGACTCTTCTCCCCTCTCCCATCAGGCAGAAGGTACAAAAGCCTGAAAGCACGTACCACCAAGCTCAGGGACAGCTTCTATCCCGCTGTCATAAGACTATTGAATGTTTCCCTAGTATGATGAAATGGACTCTTGACTTCACAATCTACCTCGTTATGACCTTGCACCTTATTGTCTACCTGCATTGCACTTTCTCTGTAGCTGTGACACTTTACTCTGCATTTTGTATTGTTTTACATCGTACTATCTCAATGTAAATGAGTGTAATGAATTGATCTGTATGAACGGTATACAAGTTTTTCACTGTATCTCGGAACATGTGACAATAATAAACCAATTCCAATTCCATTTCCATCAATGGTAGGGAAGTTACTGGAAAAACAATTCTAAGGGAGAGGATTAGTGATCATTTGGAAAGGCAGGGCCTAATCAGAGACTGCCAATATTGCTTTGTCAAGGGCAGATCCTGTCTGACCAATTTGACTGAAACCTTTGAAGAGGTAACAAAGTATATCGATAAGTGCAGGGCAGTAGATATGATTTCCATGAACTTCAGTAAGGTCTTTGTCAAGGTCCCACATGGGAGACTGGTTCAAAAGATTAGGGCACATGGAATCCAGGGCAAATTGGCAAACAAGATCCAAAACTGGCTTGGCAATGGGAGACAGAGAGTGATGGTGGAGGATTGG
This sequence comes from Pristis pectinata, assembly GCF_009764475.1. NCBI lineage: Eukaryota > Metazoa > Chordata > Chondrichthyes > Rhinopristiformes > Pristidae > Pristis > Pristis pectinata. The sequence goes on from NC_067407.1 coordinate 115,623,822, forward strand.
TTTCATGATTGGATCCCTGTAACTAGTGGTGTCCATCAAGGATCAGTGCTGGGACCCTTGCTGTTAGATGTGGATGTGGGAGGTATGATTATTACGTTTGCAGATTGGTGGAATTGTTGATAGTGTGGAAGATAGATTGAGGCTGCAGAGAGATATTGCTATGTTTTTGAAATGAGCTGAAAAATGGCAGATGGTGTTTAATCCAGACAAATATGAGTTGATGAGTCTAGGACATACACCATGAATTGTAGGGTCTTAGGGAATATTGAGGAGCAGAGGGATCTTGGTGTACAAGTCTATAGATCCTTGAAGGTGGAAAACAGATAGATTCGTGAATAGTAAAGCATATGGGATACAGGCCTTCATTAGTCAGGGTATTGAATGTAGAAGTAGAGAGGTTATGTTCCAACTTTATAAAATCTTGGTCAGACCTCAGCTGGAGTACTGTGTCCATTTCTGGACACCACGCTATGGGAAGGATGTGATAGTGCTAGAGGGGGTGTAGAGGAGGTTCACCAGGGTGTTTCCTGGGACAGAGCAGTTCAGTTATGTGGATAGACTGGAGAAGTGTAGAGGGGACTTGACTAAGGTATATAACATTATGAGGATTATGAGGGGTGTAGATAGGGTAGACATAGGTTTAGGGTAAGAGAGAAGAGATTTAGAGGGGGTATGAGAGGGACCTTCTTCACCCAGACAGTGGTAAGTACCTGGAATTTGCTGCCTGAGAGAGTCACTGAATCTGGGTCACAGACAGCATTTAAAAAGTGTCTAGATGATTACTCAAATTGCTTAGGCGTGGTCGGCTATGGACCAAGTGCTGGTAGATGGGAATAATACAGAAAGGTGCCCACTGGTCAGTGTGGACAAGTTGGGCCAAATGGCCTGTTTCCATGCTGCATGATCTTATAACTCTATGCTTCCAATATTCTGCTCTTCCAACCACATTTCCTGCTCTTGATTTAACCTCTTCTGGGATTCCAGTGCCAGATGGAACGCACACTTAACTATGGTGCCTCACATAGTTGAATAGCCCCTCACCGCCAAAATACACTGATGAAAAGTAGCTACCTAGGTAAATTTCTCTGGGAAATGTAGCAGCCATGAACTTAACCTAGAAAAGGATCAAGATATTCAGAGGGGGCAGGGTGTGGAGACAATGTAAAATGTTCAGAATGTTGTTGCACAGCAACTTTAAGTATGCCAGGAAACTGATTCAGTTACAGTATTTTCTACCTTCTGTGTTTTGGGAATTCTCCTTCACTTTGCTTCTTGTGTACCTACCTTTTAATTCTAATTTAGGAGGGCTGAGCAAGAGGAATTTTGGATTATTAAACTCAAGTTCCCAATTCCACTGAACCATAAATTTCACCCAACCTGGTATATTCTGTAATGATTTACACTCAGCCAGGTAGGCTGACTTCTTTTAAGTCTGTTAAATAGCATCTGGGAAAGAGCTATAATGGATTACAAAAATACACAATACTCAGAGGGAAATGAAACTTGACACTGGCTAGACAAGCAGACATCATGTGCAGCTGAGTCAGACCATGAGACCTGAACAAATAACCCATGTGGATGTCTGGCAAGATATAATGTTCATGAATATATACCTCATCTACTTGGGTGTGAGTCACATGGGGTGTTACTATAAGGGGAGTTTATGACCAATTCCAGGGAAGGATCACATATGTGAACAAGCACACAGGTGTAAGCAGTTAAAAGTACAGACATTAGCCAGTCATCTGTGTTCGCTTACACTTGCCTTTTTCCATTCAAACTGGACAGTGTTAAATGTTTGTTACTGTTTTTCCAGCAGTATATACTGCTTGAAGTTGGAACCTTACAGCAATACATAAATTTTTGATAAGCACAAAATCATATTTCTTATCCAACAGCATGAGATCTAAGTACCATTATAAAAAGGTCTCCAAACTACTGAAGACACCTGGCTGAAAAAGTTAAAGCAAACAAGTTGGGATTCATTTCAACAAACAGGAATCTATGTTTATCTTAAAGAAATCCAGATGATTGTTTTTGAAATCAAGTAAAGCTATGTGGTTTCAGTGCAGAGGTCTGGATCCAGGCTTGTAAAAGACAGCTGCAGGGAATGCAAATGTAACAAAGTACATCCGGCGTCAGTCCATTGAAGGAGATTTTCCTGTTCACACACATCCTCAGCTGGTCATCTTCTGCTTCTTAGCCTGTCCCTCGGGATGGAGGATGACTTGCTTCCACTTAGCTTCTGTGGGTTATGAGATGGCTGATGAAGTCAATGTAGGAACTGTAGAATCTACCACATATGGGGGCAGGAGGTGCCTGACATGATGGGCGGATGAGTAGTATGTGAGGTGGTGTAGCCCTCCACCAGGAACGCTGGACTTCTATGTGATCCTGACACCTGGACTTGAGATTCTCAGTGTCATCCTGAATGCTTGTTCTCTACTTCAAAGGGTCATGGGCCAGGGATCCCCTGGCTGGGAGAGTGGGCAAAGAAGTGGCAGATGGAATACAGCATGGGAAGGTGTGGGGTTATGCAATTTGATAGGGTGTAGACTGTTTTCTAAGTGGGGAGAGAATTCAGAAATCAGAGATGTAAAGGGGCTTAGGAGTCCTGGTGCAGGATTCCCTTAAGGTTAATTTGCAGGTTGAGTTGGTAGTAAGGAAGGCAAATGCAATGTTAGCATTTCTTTTGAGAGGACTAGAACATAAAAGCAAGAATTACTGCTGAGGCTTTATAAGGCAATGGTCAGACTGCATTTGGAGTATTGTGAGCAGTTTTCGACCCCATATCTAAGGAAGGATGTGCTGGCATTGGAGAGGGTCCGGAGGAGGTTCACAAGAATGATCTCGGGAATGAAAGGCTTAACATATGAGGAGCGTGTGATGTCTCTGGGCCTGTACTCAATGGAGTTCAGAAGGATGAAGGGGGATCTCATTGAAACCTACCAGACACTGAAAGGCCTGGACAGAGTGGATGTGGAGAAGATGTCTCCATTAGTAGAAGAGTCCAGGATCCAAAAGCACATCATCAGAATAAAGGGACATGCCTTTAAAACCGAAATGAGGAAGAACTTCTTCAGCCAGAAGGTGGTGAGTCTGTGGAATTTGTTGCATTGGAGGGCTGTGCAGGCAAAGTTATTGGGTTATTTAAGGGAGAGATTGATAGGTTCTTGATTCGTAAAGGGGTTAAGGGTTACAGGAGAATGGTGTCAAAACAGAAAATCAACCCCCACCACCACTACCCCCACCACCACCACCAACCCCACCACCCCCCACGGCCACTACCCACACCACCAACCCCACCACTCCCCACCACCACTACCACCCCCACCACCACTACCCCCCCACCACCACTACCCCCACCACCACCACCACCAACCCCACCACCCCCCACCACCACTACCACCCCCACCACCACTACCCCCACCACAACCACCACCCGATCACTATCACCCCCACCACCACTACCCCCACCACCACCACCCTCACCACTACCAACCCCACTACTACCACCCCCACGACCACCACCCCCCACCACCACTACCACCCCACCACCAATACCCCCACCACCACTACCCCCCCCCACCACCACCCCCCACCACCACTACCACCCCCACCACTACCACCCCCACCCCCACCATTCCATCACTACCACCCCCACCACCACTACCCCCCACCACCACCATCCCCCACCACCAATACCCCCACCACTAGCACCCCCATCACCACCCCTACCACTGCCCCCACAACCACTATCCCCACCACCACTACCACTCCCACCACTACCACCACCACCAACAATAACCGGCAACCAGCAACTACAAGCCTAGCTGGTCAGATAGGATGGGAGTGGACTGTCACGCTTCAAATTTAGCAACTTATCTCAAAATGTGTAGCAGTTTTATATAAGTATATATAACCATGCTGACTGACTGATGTTAATTGATACTTCTGCAAACTTGTGTTAACTAAATAATTTAATTTTACCAAAATAGACTTTTTAATACATAGCTCTTTGTGCATTTAGACCTTTCACATAGATTAATTTTTTAAGCAACTCATTTTCTACCTATTTTCCATATACTTTGACAACCCTTTTTATGTTATATTGTAGGGTATTTTTGAATGATGTAATGGAATTAGTTTTGATCATCACTGATGAAAAAGCAGTACACGTTAAGTTAACTCTTTGTGTTAAATTATTTCTTTTAACTTCCTTCTTTATGCAGCATGGACATTTCTTGGAACGATGACTCATTTCCAATCTCTGACTTTTAAAGAATAATATATTTATGGTTGTTCCTCTGGGTTCATAAAATTGCCATTTTGCTTTATTCGCCTTTCCAAAATACTTTACTTCACTTTTTTGTGTATTCAAATGGCAGCTGCCACTTTTCTGTCCACTCACCAACCTCTTAATGTCCCTCTTTATACTACTTGAAAGATGCTGTTCCTCTCAGTGTGATTTAATGACTCAGAAATTAATCTGGGTTCAGTGCCCTAGCCACTGATGAGCGCTTGCAGTGGTGACCTTGAATGGTAACTTAGAGGTGACAAGTGAATCTCACTTCGAGAATCAGGCTGTAACTCTATTGTCAGGAAGAGTGTTGTAGCACGGAAGAATGGGACAGATCAACAGTCAGTCAGCAGTGAAGTCAGGGTGACACTGAGGGCCTGCTCAAAAGCCCTCTTTTCACTTCTCTTGCTAAGCTATCCATCATTAAAAACACTATACATTTTTGCATACTTTTCCTCATGCTCCACACACTTATAAATTAAAAGAAAAAATTACCAGGTTTTAGCATAACCTGACCGATTTTCATAGATCTGTAAATTCTAATATCAGATGTTTTAAGACAGACAAATATCACTATATGTCCATAATGGTTCAGGGTTTTGTTTTCCTGATAAGGTTCGCAGAAGCAAAGTGCTGACAATTTGATTTCTCTTCATTATTAGAAACCAACCTGCAGAGATCAAAAGGAGTCAATTTGCTTTTATATTAAGACAAATCCCGACAATGCAATCACTTACAGGAGGAGGACAATGTCTGGTTTCACTTTGCAACACCAAGCATATGGAGCTGAATGTCTGAAAGAGGGCTTCTAAGGTTAGATGTGGGCAGTGAACTTGATCAGTGCCGTGCTTCAGATCTGTGAAAGACCTCCCCCAATGGTCTTGTTTTTAATACCTATTCTGTTCACTTATTCATGGAGAACAAGCAGTTCCTCTCTGTAAGAAAGTAATACACATGTTGCAAAAATAAGGAAATCACTTTGCCCGTAGGGTGAAGCAGCAGGCTTGGTGTCTGTATGTTATTTCTTGATTTATAATGGGGCAGGCATGGTAGTGTAGCGGTTAGCGTAACGCTATTACAGCGCCAGCAACCCGGGTTCAATTCCGGCCACCGTCTGCAAGGAGTTTGTACGTTCTCCCTGTGACTGCATGGATTTCCTCTGGATGCTCCGGTTTCCTCCCACATCCCAAAGACGTACAGGTTAGGAAGTTGCGGGCATGCTATGTTGGTTCCAGAAGCGTGGCGACACTTGTGGGCTTCCCCCAGGAAATTCTACGCAAAGATGCATTTCACTGTGTGTTTCGATGTACATGTGATCAATAAAGGTACCTTAGATCTTAGATAATGCTCAAGAAGTTGAGTGTTGCCTAATTACTCTTTCACATACACCAATTATTTGTCTCTGTAAATACACACTGAAACACACAACCATATATTTTTTACCTCCAGGTTCACCTATTCCAGTGCTCTCCTGGCTCTCAACTCGTCTTCCACCCTCTGTAAAGTTGACCTCATTTCAAAACTCTGCTCTGTTTCCTGAGTCCTGTTGGCCCAACTTCTTCTCCTTCTTCTTCAGCAGTCCCTCAGGATCGAGGATGACTTGCTTCCACCCTTCCTCTGTGGAATTCTGAGGTGATTGACTAGGCCAATGTGGGAACCACACGTTCTTCCACAGATGAGGCAGGAGGTACCTGAAGGGGTGGGTGGATGTGTAGTTCGTGAGGTGATCCGTTCCTTCAGCTATTTATGCAGTGCATGTGTGTGCTCCCAACACAGGGACTTTAGATTCTCAATATCATCTCAAATGTTCTTTCCCTACTTTGAATAGTCATGGAACAGTGACTCCCAAACTTGTGTTCATATTAGCACCCATCCCCACAATATCACCTGATAAGTTTTCAACCTTCTGTTCACATCCCTCCATTACCTTATCCTTTCACTGTAACTTCATTGACCTCTGCTATTGTCATGTCCACCGACCTTGAAGGTTGTAAACTTTCCTGAGTGTTTGAAAATCAAAAAATTGCAGATGCTGGAAATCTGAAATAAAATTTCTGACAAAGGGTCACAGACTTAAAGTTTTTAACTGTTTGCCTTTCCACAGATGCTGCCTGACCTGCTGAGTGTTTCCAGCATTTTTGTTCTTTGTGCACTTTCCTAACTCTGGCCTCTTGACCATCCCATCCATTGACTGCTACACTGATCTCTGGAGTTCCCTCTGTAAGCACTGAATTCCCCCCACCTCCTTCTGCTCTGAGTTGTTCTTTACAACCTGTCTCTTTTGATCAAGCATTTGATCACCTGTCTGAATATGCCCTCATGCAACAGCAAGTCAACTATTCGCTGATAACACTCCTTTGAACTATCCTGAGGATACTTCTAAGACATTGAAGATGTTATATAAGTGCAGATTACTAGATTACTATACGAGTTCCACAAGACTTTTTTTTTAAAGGTGACAGCTGCCATTTAATATTGTAGGTTAGATTCTCCACTGGGCACAGGGACACAAATATCTCCCGGACTGCTGTAAATAATGGTTGTGCCTTAGAGATGTGCTGAAATAGTCATGTGATCATGATGGAATTTGAAGTTTCCAATTTCAAACAACTAGGTCTCATCTTTCAAGCAAGTGACTTATCTCCTGGTAAGCAATTGTTGCATGCAGGAGCTGGGAATAGAATGCTATTCTATGTTGCTGCCCCCATACTTGTCTCACACAGCATGTCATCTTTTGCATTTGCATTGGTGCATCTAGTCACCCAATGTAAATCTGTATGGTCCAAGGTGTCCATTTGTATACACCCTGCCTGCCCACATAACACGGTAGTGTAGTGGTTAGCGTAATGCTATCACAGCGCTAGCGACCCAGGTTCAATTCCGGCCGCTGTCTGTAAGGAGTCTGTACGTTCTCCCCGTGTCTGCGTGGGTTTCCTCTGGGTGCTCCAGTTTCCTCCCACGTTCCAAAGACGTACGGGTTAGGAAGTTGTGGGCATACTATGTTGGCACCGGAAGTGCGGCGACACTTGCGGGCTGCCCCCAGAACATGACACAAAAGATGCATTTCACTGTGTGTTTCAATGTACATGTGACTAATAAAAGTATCTTATTTTATATAATTTTTTCTTTAATCTGTTAATTTAAGGGATATAGTTGGAAGCGCCTGTGTTAGTTTTTCACTTCGCTGCCTCCACAGTTCATGGATAATAAAAGACAAACAGATTGGTGCGTCTGGAAAGTGTAAACTGAAAAAGAGCAGATGCTGGAAATCTGCAATGAAGACAGAAAAAGCGAAAATACTCAGCTGGTCAGGCAGCATCTGTGGCAAGAGAAATGGAGTTAATGTTTCATCAGAACTGAAAGAAGTTGGAAATAAAGCAAGCTTAAAGTTGCAACACACACAAAATGCAGGAGGAACTACCAGGTCAGGCAGCATCTATGGAGGGAAATAAACAGTTGCCGTTTCGGGTCAAGACCCTTCATCAGGACTGGAGAGGCAGAGGGCAGAAGCCAGAATAAAAAGGTGGAGGGAGGGGGAGGAGCACAAGCTGGCAAGTGATAGGGCAGTCCAGGTGAGAGGGGGAAGGTAGGTGGGTGGGGGAGGGGGGATAAACGGGAATGATGTGAGAAGCTGAGGTGGAAGAGGCAAAGGGCTGAAGAAGGAGTCTGATAGAAGAAGACAGTAGAGCACGGAGTAAAGGGAAGGAGATGGGAAACCAGAGGGAGGTGATGGGTGGTTTGTGAAGGCGGGGGAGGGAGCCACGGGAATAAGGGAAAACAAAGGGTGGGGGGGAAGGAAACAAGCATAGAGAACAAAAGGGAAGGTTTGTGTCTAGGTCAGTTCAGAAGAGATTGAATGACACAAGTGGTGGTGGTGGTGGTGGTGGAGCTGAAGGCGGGTGGCAAAGGCTAGCAGTAACAAAAGAGAAACAAAGGACTGCCGATGCTGGAATCTAGATGAAAAACACGACGATGCTGGAGGAACTCAGCAGGCCAGGCAGCATCCGTGGAAAAAAGCAGGCGGTCAACGTTTCGGGTCAGGACCCTTTTTCAGGACTTTATTGGGCTTCCCCTTTTCCTACCTTCAGTCCTCGAAACGTTGACCGCCTGCTTTTCTCCGTGGATGCTGCCTGGCCTGCTGAGTTCTTCCAGCATCATCGTGTTTTTCATTTAGCAGTAACAAAAGCTTTGTCTGGAGGAAGTGTAAACAGAAAGAGACAAATGGAGTCAGAAATTAGCCTAAGAGGAGGGATAAATAATGACTGCTGGAAATAGGGGAGACAAGGCAGGAATGGCTGATTATCTAAAATTAATTGCTGAGTCCTAAGGGCTGTAATGTGCTAATTTGGAAGTTAAGTTGCTGTTCCTCTAGCTCATGTCTAACTTTGTTGGAACAACGTAGAAGACAAAAGACAGGACCCAGCATTGATTCAGATTCAGGTTCAGATATTGTCACATACACCAGGGTGCAATGAAATTCCTTGAATTCAGCCATTTCAGATAATCGGCCATTCCAGCCTTGCGTCTCAGATTTCCTGCAATCAGTTTTTCTCTTTCCTCAGACTTCATTTGTCTTCTCTGACTTACACCTCCCCCAGATACAACTTTTGCTATTCACTAACTTTTATCACCCTCTTTAAGCCAGCACCTGTATCACTCCCATCCTTGACCTTCCCTTTTGCTCTCTCTGCCCCTCGTCTCACCTCCTTTACAACTTTAAACTCGTTTTATTTTTAACTTTTCCAAGTTCTAAGGAAAGGTCTTCGAACTGAAATGTAATGCTGTTTCTCTCTTCACAGATGATGCCTGTCCTGCTGAGACATAAGACATAAGGTAACTTTATTAGTCACATGTACATCGAAACACACAGTGAAATACATCTTTTGCATAGAGTGTTCTGGGGGCAGCCCGCAAGTGTCGCCACGCTTCCAGCGCCAACGTAGCATGTCTACAACTTCCTAACCCGTACATCTTTGGAATGGGGGAGGAAACTGGAGCACCTGGAGGAAACCCACGCAGACACGTGGAGAACTTACAAACTCCTTACAGACAGTGGCGGAAATTGAACCCAGGTCGCTGGCAGTGTAATAGCATTACACTAACCACTACACTACTGTGTCTGCCAGCACTTCCAGCATTGCCTTTTTATTTCAGATCCTTGCTGGTGCTTGCATCAAGCAACCCAGTGATACCAAGGAATCTGAAGTGTTGGCTTCTCTAGAAGGGAATGTTAGTTTCAACTGGATCTCATGAACTGCTTATGGTACAAAAGGGAATTCCCCTTTGCATTGAAAGTAAGCATGATAAAATGAGTAACTCTTCAGGGGTTAAGAAGAGTGAGAGGGGACTTGATCAAAATTGAAAACTTGATCGATGTGAAGAAGATGTTTCCTCTTATGAGGGTGCCTAGAATGAAGGGCTACTTCATGCTGCCCCAGAACACTCTACGCGAAAAATGCATCTCACTGTGTGTTTTGATGTACACGTGACTAATAAAGATGTCTTGTCTACTGCTCAAAAAATCGGAGGTCACCCAAAAGACAGAGAGAGTATAATTTTTTCTCTCAAAAGGGCTGTGAGTCTTTGGAATTCTCTTCCTCAGATGGCAGTGGAAGCAGAGTCGGACAGACTTTTGGTAAAACAAGTGAGTGAAAAGTTACTAAGCAAAGGCAGGAATGATTAGTCAGTTCGGTCATAATCTTATTGATAGGATAGAGCATCTTGAGGGGTCAAGTGACCTTGTCCTGCTCCTAATTCATATGTTGATATGTAAAACTGAGGGTAACCACCCCTGCCATCATTTTGTCCAACTACAGTAAAACTCTGCTCATCTGGCTTGTTCAGGACTTTGGTGGTGCTGGACCAGTAGATATTGGATGTTATTCCCCACAATACAAATTTAATTCAAGTGTGTCTACTCCAACACACTTTAATTCACTTTTGTTAGATGTTATGCAGTATAATAATAAATTTTCCAGTCAACTCGATAGGTTTCAAGGGAAATAAGGCTTCAGTCAGTTTTAAGGGAGCATAGTAAACAGAACCAGGTGAGATTAAAGGGAGCATAGGAACCAGGGCCCCTGTGAACCAGATGTCCATGCTTCAGGATTTCCGAATAGTCAGTTAGTGGTTACTGTAAGAGCCATAGATTTTGTTGGTCAACTTCAGTGCAACCAAAGGGCTTGAAGTTTTCTGACCCTTCATCCATTCTGCATTAATTCCTTCTGTTGAATGCCACCTTATCCTGATCATGGAGAGCGTTTGAAATTCTTGAGCTGTCAGGAACTCGAAGCGTGAACATAGTGCTCATTAAGGTGAATGTGATTCACAAGAATGCATGATTCAGCTGGATTAGTCTGAAGGGTATTTTGACAATTTCAGGAGGTCATGTACATAAGTATTTGTAATAATTTGTTAAGTATTAATCAAAATTGAAAATGGATTTCTTGTTACAAATTGGGCATTCACGTTAGACATGTTCAGTGCTGTAAGATATTTTGAAAGGTCATTATCTATACAAAGCAACTTAGTACAGAATCCTGGAACATACTTTGTACAATAATTTACAGCCCTTTAAATAAAAATAAATTTTCCTCATTTCAGACATAAGTGCCCAACCCCTTATCATAAGACTGTACCCCTGGTTCCAGGCCCTCCAGTGGAAGGAAACAGCTTCTCCTCATCAACCTGTCAATCCATCTTAGAATCACATATGTTTTAATGAATATGTGTAATAGAATCCAAGTAAGTCACCCAACATTGGTTATTTCATTCAGATATGAAAACATACTGCAAAATAATTGTTGATAACTTTGGATGCACAGATAGCATTGATTCATTGCACCATGATGCACCAGGTACTGTTAATTGTACTCTGGAGCTCAAGGTAGGCAAACTGTTCTTTTTTTTGTTTGCAAATTCTCATAGAATTCCTATTACAACAACAAAAGAAATACTGGATTGATGGACTTTCAACATGAAACTGCAGATGAAAGAAGCAAGTCACAAAACCTTCTCGTATTTAGAACAAAAAATAAGATCCTTATTAAGTGCCCATAGTAGCAGCCCTTGAGGTAGGTTCAGCATGGTCCCCATAAATGGTGAGTGATACGACTGAGAGTGTGTTATACATTTGTATAGAGATGGTATCCTGTCCTTATGGTGGAAAACTGCACTTAAAGGACAAATAAGACAGACACAGCAGAAAAACAATTCATCCTTATTCCTCCTTTCTCCATACCTTAGAGTATGAGTTCATGCTGGAAGTATAGGACCATAGATTCACCTCAATATTATTGGATGAAACCTATTAAAATCAAAAGACTACAGGTGTTGGAAACCTGAAATACAAGCAAAACAAAATGTTAGAAATGCTCTGCTGGTCAGGCAGCATCTCTGGAGAGAGAAACAGAATTAATATTCTGACTAAATTCTCTACCTAAATTGTCACTGAACTGAAATGTTAACATTGTTTTCTACGCTACAGATGCTGCTTGCTTTGCTGAGCATTTGCAATGTTTTCTGTATTTATTCAGTGACCATGTCAATTGGGGAAATGCAAAGCCTGCAATATACGTTTTATAGATTTTATAGATAATCTCCATCTCTCCCAATATCAGTATCAAGCATCCCTGCAGCAAAAGGTAAACTACTGGAAGAACTCAGTGGATCAAGCAGCAGCTGTGGAGGCAAAGGTATGGTTAACATTTCGGGTTGAGATCCTGCTTCAGGTCTGAGATAGCCAGAATGTAGAAGTGAAAGGGAGGGGTGAGACAGGGGCCGCGAGGTTATAGGTGGAACCAGACGAGCGGGGATGATGGGCAGATGGAGCCAGGTAGAGGAGGGGCAGGGGAAAGGTAGAGATAGAGGCTGGTAGGGGAGAGGTGGAACCAGATAAAGGAGGGATGATGGGCAGATTCGACTACACCCCCTCCCACACAGTTTCCTGTAAAGACACCATCCCATCCTCTCAGTTTCTCCTCTCCATCGCATCTGCTCTCAAGATGAGGCTTTCCACTCTACTGTTTCTGAAATGTCCTCCTTCTTCAGGAAACATGGCTTCCCCTCTGCCGTAGTTGATAGAGCCCTCACACGCACTTCCTCCATTTCCCATATGTCTGCTCTCACCATTCCTCCCCACCGCCTCCAAACCCCCTCCCACCCCCTGCTCTCCACAGACAGAACAAAGATAAAGTTACCCTGGTCCTCACCTTTCACCTCACCAGCCTCCGCACATCATCCTTCGCCACTTCCGCCAGCCCCAACGGGATCCCATTATGAGCCAGATTTTCCCCCTTCCCTCCCTTTCTACCTTCCGCAGGGACAAATCTCTCCACGACTCTCTTATTTGCTTATCTCTTCCCATCCACCGCTCCCCATTTTCCTGGAACTATAGAAGGTGCAACATGTCTCCTGCACCTCCTCCCTCACCAACATCCAGGGACCTAAACAGCCCTTCCAGGTGAGGCAGAGATTCACATGCACCTCCTCCAACCTGGCCTATTGCATTCAGTACTCACGATGTGGCCTCCTCTACATTGGCAAGACCAAGCATAGACTGGGCGACATTTTGCGGAGCACCAATGCTCTGTCCGCAATGGCCATCTGAAGCTCCCAGTTGCAAACTATTTCAACAACCCTTCCCATTTCCACACCGACCTGTCTGTTCTCAGCCTTCTCCACTGCCACTGTGAGGCCACATGCAAACTAGAAGAACATAATCCCTTCGTCCTCTTGGGTATCCTTCAGCCCAATGGCATGAACGTTGAATTTTACAATTTCAGGTAACCCCCTTCCCCTGTGTTCCTTTCCCACTCCCACCAGTCCACTCAGGGTCTCTCTCTCCCTTTGTTCGCCTTGTTCACCCTTCCAGTTCCTCCCCCTCTTGTTACCGACTCATGACCTGCCCCATCTGGTTCCATCCGCCCATCATCCACCCCTTATCTAATTCCACCTGGGTTTTTTCTTCCTTGGTTCACCTTTCCTATCCCCTCCCTCACCTGCTTCCATCTGTCCATCATCCCTCCCTCATCTGATTCCACCTATCATCTACCAGCCTCCATTTCACCCCTTCAACTCTCTTCTAAATACCTTCTATCTTCCCTCTACACTGTCAGTCCTGATACAGGGTCTCAACCCAAAATGCCAACCATCCCTCTGCCTCCACAGACACTGCATGACCCACTGAGTTCTTCCAGCAGTTTGTTATTTGCTCCAGTTTCCCGTATCTGCAACCTCTTTTGTCCTCAAGCATCCCTGCATTAGTTCTAGCACAGGTTAATTGGCCTGTGAAGCTTCTTCTTTAGCCAATCTCAAAATAGTCCCCCATATACTGTATTATTGTTCAGACATTCTGAGCTGTTGAGACTGGCAATTTGGATTGACCTCAGATCCGTCTTGTGATGTGAAATCCACACAAACTCTGATGCATGCCCAGCAGTGGGTCTTCATTTCAATGACAATTTTCCCAGATATTCCAATAAAGATTTGATAAACTAACACATTTCCTGTAAATTCTGTGAGAACGTAGTCCAAATGTTGGAAGCTTATGGCTTGTTAGAAATTATTAGAGGCAATCATTTAGTCGCAATTATAGGGGGATTTAGATTGTGTTAAAATGCTGCAGCTGGTTCTTGTAGAAGTTGAAACATGTTTGGTACTTATAAGATAAAATTAGGAAAATTCCAGTTAATCACATCCTGTGATCCATTTTCCCAAGTGGTATGTGTGTGTTATAATTGTTTCACATAATCTGCGTTTTCTAATGATGCAGGTGTGGTGAAGTGGCCAATGAGAAGTTTCCATTGTGAATCACATCAGAATAAAAAGAGAGCAGAAAGGAAGATTTAGCCTCTGGCTGTTGTGACTCAAGTGGACTGCTGCACAACAGTCATTTAAATACTGCAATAGAATTTAGGTTTACATCTGTAAACCTGTTAAACTACACTGGCAACAGAGTAGTGTATTTCCTGTGGTTGAATAGTTTTTATGTGGTGGAGGTTCTTTAGCTGAGAATAATCAAGAAACTGCAAAACAAAAGGACGAGAACTATCCAAACAACAAGCAGACTCAATATATTCCCTTGGAAGACAACATCAAGCAGCTTTATATGTCAAGAATTGTGTAGAGATTTCCCGTATATGAAATCACATTATTTTGTGACGATAGTGGACTTGAAGGAATGTATATTTTTGCCTTCACTGTATAATGCCAGACTCCCCCCATCCTGAATATCTTCTTGATCAATATTGTCTCACTGTTCTCAATCCAGTGGCTGTTTTGAAATCAAAGACAGTAATAAATATTATAAAAAAAAGTTACCCCTTCTCAATCAAATATGGTCACTAGGTTCTAGAGATGAAATTATAAGTAATGTAGTAATGCACAAAATCAACAAGTATAAAGTTCAGGAAAGAATTTCACATAACAAAATAAGTTAATGTGGAATAGATAACAGTGTTATTAAATAATCACTTTTGAAATATATGTATATAGACATAATTTCACTCTTGCCTGCGCTACACCTTCCTTGGCTGAGCATTATTTAAAATAATGTTCACTTCCCCTGTCTCAGCACACAACAAATTTGAGAATCCTTTTTGCTCTAAACAACTTTTAATATAATCAAAATAGTTAATAGAATGCTGTCTTTTATATCTGGAGGACTGTGCTGTGAGGGAATAGGAGTTAAACTGCAGTTGTGCAAACTTTGCTTAGATCACACCTTACATATTGAGAACAGTTTGTGTATGATATTATAGGAAAGATATATTGGCCTTGCAGAGCAAAGTTACCTGGAGTTCAATAGTTAAATGGCAAAGAGTGACTACAGCAACTAGGATTATATTGAAAGGTAATTTGAATGAAGTTTTCAAATTATCAAGGGAATAGATAGATTAAAAACTATTTTGACTTGTTGTGGAGTCCAAGCCTAAGGGCATAGTTCATATATCAAAGCCAGACTTTTGAGGTTAGAAATTTAAAAAAAACAATGCTGGAAATACTCAGCCAGTCAGGCAGCGTCTGTAGAATTAATGTTTCTGGTCAATGACCCTCTATTAGACATGCAGGAGGAAGGAAACAAACAAAAGTGTGTCTTAAGCTGCAGCGAGGGGGGTGGGGTGGGGTAGGGATGGAGAAAACCAAGGGATTGTCTGAGATAGTGTGGAGACTGCAGTTGACACAATGTTTTTTTGGAATTGTCTCATTAATAGATGAATTAGGGCAATTAGAGAGAGGGGGAAAAAGAAACAAAACAATGTGCTGGAATTGTGAGAGGTAGAGTACAGCAGTTGCCAGAAATGAGAAAAAAATGAGAATGCTGGAAATGCCAAGCAGGTCAGCAGCATCTGTGGAGAGAGAGAAAAACGAATAAGGTGGATGATCTTGTATCAGAACTGGCAAGTTCTAACAAAGAATCTAGTTCTCTGAAATTGTTGAATTCATTATTGAGTCCCAAGGGCTGCAATGTGCCTAGACAAAAAATGAGACACTGTTTTTCAAGCTTACTTTGAGCTTTGCTGTAACTGTGTAGGACACCAAAGGTAGAAAGGTCAGAGTGGAAATGGAATCTGGAATGCAAGTGCCAGGTCACTGGAAGCTCAGTAGGGCTGAGAACTGAATGACGGTATAGGCTTGGTAATTGGAGACAAGAGGGTGGATTGTTTCTGTGATTGGATGCCCATCACTAATGGTGTCCCACAAGGACTTTGTAAGTGAAGTGCAGAGTAACTTCTACACACAACGTGATAGACACTTGGAGCTTTCTTCCACAAACAATATTGATGCTAGGCAAAATATGAATTTTAAGTCTGAAACTGTTGGATATTTAACAACATTTGATAAGCGACATTAAGTAAAAGTTGGTTTACAGAATGAGGTAATAGATCAGCTATGATCATTTAAATGGCAGAGCAGACTTGAGGGCTGAACCTGTGGTGATTTTATCCCAGAGGTACAGGTGATGCCACCCATCGTGAGATGTTTTACCTTGGCTTCTAAACCTTTCCTTCAAGGCTGCTTGAAGAAATAAGAGTAAGAAAAAATGGAATGCTAGTTCTGAGGCATCCCTCAGAACAAAAAACATATCCAGCATGCTATGCCTTAGTCTTAAGAGTGCGCCTTTGTAAGAGGGAGTGAATTTCAAACTAAATTTTGATTATTTCGATCTATATAGAATGGGGTTCAGATTTGCAGAAATTGTTTACTTTGAAGTAGAGGAAACTACAAAGAAACTGCAATGAGGTATTGATAAGATGGTTTAATAAAATAGATATTAAAAGCAACAACTCAAGTGGATCAGACCTTTAATAAAACTAATGAAAACTGGGTTTTATGGCAAAAGGAATGTGACATATGGTCCAGATGTAATAGTAAATCTGTTTAAAACCTTAATTAAACCACAGTTGGAGTATTGTGCATGGTTTTGGTCTCCACACTCTCATGGCTGGAAACAATCAATTGGATAAAGTGTATATTAATAGGCTTATGTTTAGCATAAATAAAAATGAAACAAAGACATGAATAATCGAGACATTTTTGTTAAGGTGGCAGAGCTTATAATTTGAGAGTGAGTTCTAAAATTATGAAAGGATACAGAAGAATATGAAGAATTATATTTTCCAACGGTCAAGATATTTAGAATCGGAAGACATAAATGTAAGATTTACATGTAAACATCTGGCAGAGGATAAAAGCCAGGAGGAGTTGACACCAATGGTTATGAGGCTGTAGCACACATTATTAGTGCAGGTAAATGAGGCAGACATTAGATCAACATTTAAGAATAGGTAAGATAGCCAGCTGAAAGAAGGGTAAATACAGAGATGTGGGAATAGATTATGTGGACAGGATTAGTTGTTCAATAAGTGAAGGAACTCCAGCACGGACTGGTTAGCCTGAAAGTTTGGTTTCTTTTGTAATCTTTCGTTTCCACGTTCCCAGAGGGTAAGACTGCAAACAAAAATTGGGCACATGCACACCTCTGCTGTTGACAGTTAGTTCCATGGCTTAAATGAGATGGATTCAACACAATCGATGTCAGTACTTTCACCAAAGGAAGTAACTTCAGACATCACTAAGCAGTGAAACTTTGCGACTGGTTTCTGACATTCTGACTTCCATTTCTGCACTGTGAGCTTTCAGTACTTGGTTATTACTCAATTTATAAAGTGGCCTTTATTGTGTAGATGAATTCACAAAATGACTTTGTGCCAGAACATCGGAGGAATGTTCTATAGGTTAAGTAGATGCTTGGAATTTCCTTTCTACTTGTATGGCTAAATCGCATATTTATAGTTTCAATTCAATTGAAAATCAAATAGAACCAGCCCAAGGGAATGTGAATATGCAATACATGTTAATGTAAATCATACTTCTGTAAATTGTCACTCATGTTGTACCAATACGCATGATTTTGATGTGAAAATAGTCATTGTAATATCAGTTAATCTCTTTTATTCTTCAATAGTTCATTGTCAACTATTTACACAGTTTTATTTTCCGCTGTGTGGAACAGTGATATTATCTTAAATGGTCGTTCAGCCATGAAAAGATTCCTCAGTGGTATACAGTAGCAAATGTTGCATTTCTCCTTCTACTGTTTACTCTGGGATTCTCTATGCTTCCAATAATGATTTTGAGGTTCTCAGTACTATTCTGAATGTTCCTTCTCTACTTTGAGCATCATGGGCGAGGGATTCCAACAGTCAGTTGTTGCTGCAACTTCTACTGACAACTGTGATAGAAATGCAACATTTGCTACTGTATACTCAAAGAGTTGCATCCACTGAGGAATCTTTTCATGGCGAATGACCATTTAAGATAATATCACTGTTCCACACAGCGGAAAATAAAACTGTGTAAATAGTTGACAATGAACTATTGAAGAATAAAAGAGATTAACTGATACTACAATGACTATTTTCACATCAAAATCATGTGTATTGCTACAAGATGAATGACAATTTACAGAAGTATGATTTACATTAAAATGTATTGCATATTCACATTCCACTTGGATCTCTTTTTCTGTGACAGAGCTCTATATCTGTTTCAGGAATCTGGTGTCAGGCCTGAGGTATATGAGATCTGCCCAATGAAGGTGAATGAATGCGATTCAGGCCTCAGTGAGGCAGATGTTGGCCCGGGAGAGGTCAGTGACATTGGTTCACGTATCCCTTTGGTGAATTTGGAAGATGTACTGCAGTTCAAAATAATTAAATACATGGAATATTGAGATATCACTTAAGCTATTACATAGTGCTATGCAATTACAACCCAAGTTTGGCTTCACCTCTTGCATGGTTTTGCAGTTCTTATTTCACTAGTACTGCTAACATTGACTGTCCAGAACATTATGGAAGTAACCAAGTCATTTCACTATCCATCTTTAAAAAATTCTATCCCTCTATTTTCATGCTGACTCTTAGCTAAACTAAATTGTCAATTTCAAGTGCAAATGTTGACTATTATCTGATTATATTTAGCCAGAGCAGAGCTAGCTTTGATCCTTGGTCTGTGCTGAGTTATGATAACTCAAACAGGGTAGCTGCTGAGGTACTACAGAGATCCTTAGTTTTTCTTGGCTTTGTTATCCAGGGATAACTGTAGATGTAGCTATAAAGAATGGCAGTTTGGAATTGAACAGACATTGAAAAATCACATACCGGCATGTTGGTAACTTCAAGAAAACATATATATGGCACTTAAGCTGAAATTATTCCAACAAGAAAGACTAGTCTGTTCTATGTAGGTAATAAATATACAGTTGGAAGGCTTTTGTTTGCAACATAGAATCAGTGCTGCCTCTTATTACAATGTAATATGCCAGTTATCTCCTTATCGCAGCTCTGATATTATACCTTCAGATATGAAAGAAGCATTGGAACAAAAGCCCCTCTGTACCTGCATTGAATATTGTATTACACTAATGTTATGACTTGCACAATGCCAAGTGATCAAAGATGTTAAATTGCACTGCTGTAATGATAGCATGTTTTATGTTCCCTGCCTTTTGAAAAAAAATGAATTTTAAAAACAGAAAGTAACATGCCGGTAGAGAAAAAAGTAAGTTAAGTGCAGCAACAATGCTTCAAGCTCTCTGGATGTGGATTTGGCATGAGAACTGTGGCTTTAGGGTGCTCCATTTTCAGAAGCGCCCATATAATGCCAGAATTGGGAGGTGAGAAAGAAGGTGCTGGGGAAATTACTGCTCATGCAAAGTTAATAACAAGTTTTAAAATTATGAATCATTTTGAAAATGGGAAAAGAGAAATATTTGCTTTCTGGGATTGCAAATGTTGTGTTGATCTTTATTTCAAGAGGTTTTAAGTACATGAGTAAAGACTACAATTATATGGGCTCTATGTTCAGGTTTATAGGCTGCATGTCCTTAACTTATTAAACTCCAGCAACACTTCTGGGCACAGCTGGGATACCTGAGCCTTACTCTTCATTCTACCCTTGGCTATGTCCCTAAAGAGTGAGAGTCAACTGCAAGGGGTCACTAATTAAAAATTAGCACTATTGGTACAAGGGGAAACATCAGGAGACATTGGTTCACACAAAGGGTTGTTGAAGGCCTGATGATAGAGGCAAAGGTATTGATAGATATTAAGAAGAAATTGATTAACTGCTTAAAATAGAGAGAAAAGAGCAATGGGATTAGACTTTGATTACTTTATCAGAGAGCCAATGCACTTAGGAAGGGCTGAAGAGCCCACACTGTAAACTTCTTTGACTTTATTAGTAAGAGTTTGCTTTGAACAGTGAAAGTTTTATCTGAAGCAGAAACTGTGTTAGTATGAACCATGCAGGAAAATACGGTGTAATTGATCAATGTTGCTCTGGGTGCCAATGACTTAATTGCATAATCTGGCTGAAACAATTCAAATAAAAAGCTGTATTTAGTCTTTCCATCTGGTTGTAAGTGATACTGAGATTTGAGATCCATAAGAATGAATCGTTCTAGTTTAAAATATCTCCCACACAAGCATCTTATCCAAACATTTTCCACATACAGAAGTAATTGGCATTCACTCACAACACTACCACATTATTTTTCTTGCTTTCACCAGAAAGACAAATTGGGAAAAATGCAGCTTACTTTATGCACATAAAGGTAAAAATAAATCATAATGCAAGAAAAAACCTTACAGGTCTATATTCACAAGATTGTAATAAAAAGCATTCATTGAGCAGTAAAAGTAACAGATGAGATTTACGAAGAACTCTAATAAGCTGAAGCAATTGTCAGGAACACAAGTCTCACATTTAGTTTACACATTTGTAGATATTTATGTTCAAAGAGTACAGATTATGATCAGAAGTGCCATGAAGCTCCGTTTTGGAGTATAATATGTATATAGTGGTATATGGAATGGTGGAGGTTGGAACACACATGCACTCTCTCAGTTCTGCTCTGCCTCTGATCTCTGTGAAATTGCTGTGGGAAGAGAAAATGTTGAAGCAATTCCAAATAGGTGGGGAGAGAAGGACAAAGGTGATTAACCAGTGAGATTCAAAATCCATGTTTAATAGTCTCTGAAATGAGTTACTGAGAAATCAACATTCAGTGGAGTGCACACCCTTACTCTACAGTATAGGGACGTAGCCAGGGGCAGAATGCAGAGTAAGGCTCGGGTACCCCAGATGTGCACAGGAGTGTTGCTGGAGTTTAATAAGTTAAGGGTATGTATCCTATAAACTTGAATTTAGGCCCCATAGAATTGTAGTCTTTACTTCTGTACTTAAATCCTCTTGAAATAAAGGTCAACGTACAATTTGCCTCCCTAATTTCTTGCTTCATCTGCATAATAGCTTTCAGTAATTTATGCTCAAAGGTATCCAGGTCACTTCAACATCAACATTTCTCAACTTCATACCATTTAAAAGATAAGGTTTTCTCTGCAAATGGATAACCTCACATTGTTCCACATTGTACTCCAACTGCCATTTTGTTTCCAACTCACTTAGATTGTCAATCTCTCCTTTAAGTCTCCATGTATACTCATCTGTATATAAATTCCCTCTTAGTCTTGTGTGATCAACAAACTTGGAAATGTTTTGTTAGATCCCTTGAGCTAAATTGTTAATATAAAATCATTGATGATGAGGTGGTGATGTCATTGCCAAATACAAAATTCTTAAGAAGCTCGATTGGGTGGGTGTACAGCGAACATTTCCTCTGATTAAGGTAGAACCAAGGCATCACATTGGTAAAATAAGTAAGAGGCCACTTAGTTCTGAATTGAAGAGAAATTTCTTCACTGAGAGGGTGGTGAATCTTGTATTGGGACTGAGATAGATTGGCTGGTTGAGTGGTGTCGCAACAACAACCTCGCACTCAACATCAGCATGACCAAGGAATTAATTGTGGACATCAGGAAGGGGAAGTCGGGAGAACACACACCAGTATTCATTGAGGGATCAGCAGTGGAAAGAGTGAGCAGCTTCAAGTTCCTGGACGTCAACATCTCAGGGGATTTATCTTGGGCCCAACACATTGATGCAATCATGAAGAAGGCATGCCAGCAGCTCTACTTCATTAGAAGTTTGAGGAGATTTGGTATGTCACCAAAGACTCTTACAAATTTCTACACATGTACAGTGGACAGCATTCTGACTGGTTGTATCACCGCCTGGTATGGAGGTTCCAATGTGCAGGATTGAAAGTGGCTGCAGAAGGTTGTAGACTCAGCCAGCTTCATCAGGGACACAGCCCTCCGGCCATCGAGAACATCTTCAGGAGGCAATGCCTCAAGAAGGCGGCATCCATCATTAAGGACCCTCATCATCCAGGATATGCCCGCTTCACGTTATTACCACTGGGGAGGAGGTACAGGAGACTGAAGACCCATACTCAATGTTTCAGGAACAGTTTCTTCCCCTCTGCCATCAGATTTCTGAACAGTCCATGAACCCGAGAACACTACCTTGTTATTCCTCTTTTGCACTATTTATTTTTGTAGCTTACAGTAATTTTTATGTCTTGTACTGTACTGCTGCCGCAAAACAACAAATTTCACGACATGTCAGTGATAATAAATCTGATTCTGATTTGGAGATGACATCACGGAGAGCTGTGGAGGTAAGGTCACTGATTGCATTCAAATCAGAGGTGAATTTTTTTGGATACCAAAGGAATCAAGTATTAGAGGAATAGGGCAGGAAAATGTTATTGAGGTCAAAGGTCAACCTTGATCTTGTTAATTGGTGAGTAGACTCAAGGAACCAATTAGAGAATTCCTGCCCCAATTTTTTTTGTATTCTTCAGCCTTCACATCGTGACACTTTCACACAGGCTGTTGACAAGACAATGGTTGACATGCCTCCAAAGGATTGACACCGGAGCACAAACTTGGGAAAAGAGAGAGATTTTAAGGCCATCTTAGGAAACAAAAAAAGGAGTGAGGCAAACAGCTTGGATGGGTGGAAGAATTCTAGAGCTCTGGATCTTAGCAGCTGTAGGCACAGCCCTCAAAGGTAGGGCGTTTATATTTAAGAATGAGCAAGGTGCCGAATTTGAAGACCGAGCATACCTTGGAAGTTTAAATCGTGGGATGCAATTATGTAGATAGGAAGAATCAGGTGATGGAAGAGTCTGAAAACAAGAGTAAGAATTTTGAAGTCAACTCATTGGTTTACTGGTAGCCAATATAGCTCAGCAAGAATAAGAGTGATGGATGAATTTACAAGGATGTTGCAGGGACTTGAGGAACTGAGTTTTGGAGAGAGGTTGGACAGGCTTGGACTTTATTCCATGGAGTGTAGGAGACTGAGAGGTGATTTTATAGAGGTGTATAAAACCATGAGGGGCATAAATGTGCACTGTCTTTTCTCTGGGTTGGGGAATCAAGAACTGGAGGGCATAGGTTTAAGGTGAGAGGGGAGAAATTTAATAGGAACCTGAGGGGCAAGTTCTTCACCCAGAGAGTGAAATAAGCTGTCAGAGAAATTGGTTGAGGCAGGTACATTAACAACATTGGAAAAGTACATGGAAAGGTACACGGATAAGAAAAGTTTAGAGGGCCAAATGCAGTCAAATGGGACTAGCTTAGATGGGAACCTTGATCTGCATGGGCCAGTTGGGTTGAAGGGCCCGTTTCTGTGCTGTATGACTCTATGACTCCACGAATGTGATTTAGTACCAACTGGGACAAGGGCAGCTGAGTTTAGGATGACCTCAAGTTCATAGATTATTTCAAGGAAGAATGAAGGAGGCCAGCTAGAATTCTGTTGGAATATTGAAGTCTGGGGTGACAATAAAAGCAGGGAAAAGGGTTTCAGCAGCTGAGAGGCTGAGGCAGGGTGTTGTCAGGCAATGTTAAGGTGGTGGAAGGAGTTGATCAAAAGGACAGCTTAGATATGAGGTACAGAATTTACTTAGGTGTCAAAAATTACACCAAGTTTCTGAAGAGTCTAGCTCAATTATTTCAATAAAATAAATAGATGTCCTGATCAGAAATGGGGATAGAGGCTTGAGAAAGGGGAAAGCCATCTTCTTGGAATGACCTTCCTAAAAAGTCATCCACACTTAGAATATTGTGTTCAGTTCTGGTTGCCTCACTGTAGTAAGGATGTGGAAGCTTTAGAAATGGTGCAGAGGAGACTTACTAGGATGCTGCCTGGATTAGAGAGCATATTTTATGAGGATAGGTTGAGTGAGCTAGGGCTTTTCTCTTTGGAGCAAAGGAAGATGAGTAATGACCTGATAGAGGTGTACAAGATGATAAGAGGCATAGATCGAGCGGACAGTCAGAGACTTTTTACTGGGGCAGAAATGGCTAACATGAGAGGGCATAATTTTATGGTGAATGGAGGGAAGTACAGGGGGGACATCAGAGGTAAGTTTTTTATACAGAGAGGGGTGGGTGCATGGAACGTGCTGCCAGGGGTGCTGGTAGAGGCAGATACATTAGGGACATTTAGGAGACTCTTAGATAGGCACATGGATGACAGTAAAATGGAGGGGTATGTGGGAGGGAAGGGTTGGATTGATCTTAGAGTAGGTTAAAAGGTCGGTGCAACATTATGGGCCAAAGGGCCTGTGCTGTGCTGTAATGTTCAATGTTCTTTGTTCTAAGTGCAAATCTTTTTGTTACTGATGGGTTAGTGGCATGAATAGACACCAAAAAACTGTATGAAGTATAACAATAATTAACAATATGTTTACAATCAGGCCACACCGCAGCTAGAGAACTGTATATGAAAGTCACAATACCACCCCTTCAAAACCTTTCCAAATAAAGAAACAAAGTCAAACCTACAAATAATCTTGTGTAATTTAATACATTGAAAGTAGCTTCAGAAATTGCATTAGAAATAAAAACAACATGGTGTAGAGAACGTCGTATGGGCAGGGAGAGTTGCAGAATACGTACAGTATGCCCCAGCTCTTAGCTCTTTGTTAAGTATGTCATGTGAGGGAGAACTCAACTGTCTTGTCACACGAGAGGGGTTTTCTCAGTTTTTTTGCTGCACTGAATAATGTTAAATCAATTTAGTCACAAAAGAAAACCTCTCAATAGTGATTTGTAAAAATCACCTCTCTTCCAACCTCTAAGGATTGAGCAACTGACCTATTTCCACTCCCTGCTCTTAGAAAGGAGATCTTTCAATAGGCCTGGGGTTGAGCCATAGATAAAGTTACAAACTGCCTTGTGATTTATGAGGCTTTAGACAGCCACACTCAAACCAATCTTAGTCAGACTTGATCAGTTGAAAATGAAGTCATTTTGACAGGTATTTTTTGTAGCTGAATGACACATAAATTGTAATATTCGTGCTGTGCAATGTTATTTTAAAGGAATAACTGGCTAGAAGAATACAAAGTAAACCATCGAATGATGGTGGATCGCATTCTCTGCAGCACCACCAGTCCAAACAATTTTGAATCAGAACAGACTCACTTCAGATGAAGCAAGAATTAATGGGCACTAGGAGCACATACTGTACCAGAATATACTGCAAAACATCTTCAAGGATCTCCGGGGAAATTGTTGCCAAAAAGAACAAATAGACTATTTGTCTGTTGTTGAAAACTTACAGGCACAGAAGCTCCAATATTTTGAATTCTGCAGAAAAGGGGCGTAACTGAGGTACGTCCACACAGGTCATGTTCAAGCCATTACAGAAATGGTTTTTATGATAACTGCATAAAAAATCTGGGCAAGAGGTAAAAGCTAACTGAGATTTCACTTACAGAAATATGTCACAATCCTTAATAAGCTGTATTTCTCCAACATATGTTTCAATCCAATTATACAACTGAACCATATCACATACTAAAAAGATATCATGCAACCAAAAATTCACATTTAAAAACCTATAGAAACATAGACCAATTCTTCCCATTTGCAGGAAATGCAACATAATGTTTACTCCTTGCAATGGTCTCATTTCAATAGCAGTAATATGCTATTAGCTTAATTGCTCAACTATCTTAGCAAAGAATGATTAAAATACTACTTAGACTAATTATCAGGGTGGACCAAAATAACTCATGCCAAATGTCATTTTACCTATTAAATACATTTAACAAACCACAAATGAATAAATAATAATTGGTCTCTTTTATATTGTTTGGTAATATCTCAAGCATGCAGACTTTTTGATAAATGAATTCCTTACCTCAGCAAAGAAACTATAGAAGAAAGAGAATAAACAAAATAAAGTAAAATAAAAGTGCAGGGGATAGAACAGAGCAAAAATTGAAGGGATTTAAATGAAGATGGATGGAAGAAATAGATTGGAAAATAAAGGACTTCACTCAGGTCTGTGGTTTCAGGATAGAATTGGCTGGAATCAGAAACCTATGCCGTTGTGCAATGTGATGTTAAGCCATTCAGTAGAGTGAATGGTATATCTTCAGTATTTCACAACCCCATAAACATGAGGAGGGAAAACATGAATTACAAGCTTTCAGCTAATGGGCAGGAGTAGGCCACTCGGCCCCTACAGATTGTGCCATCATTCAGTAAGGTCGTGGCTGATCTAATTGTAACCTTCACTCTGTATTCCACCCATACCCAGTAACTTTTCAACCCCTTGCTTCTCAAGAATCTATCTCTAACTTAAAAATATTCAAAGACTTTGCTTCCACAGCCTTTTGAAGAGGAATGTTTCAAAGACTCATAACTCTCCAAGAAAAAAGGTTTTGCTTCATCTCTGCCTGACTCTTTATTTTGAAGCAATGACAATTAAAAAAAGAGACACAAGAGACTGCAGATGCTGGAATCTGAAACATAAAACAAACTACCGGAAGAACTCAGCGGGTCAGACAGCATCTGTGGAGGCAGATGGATGATTGATATTTTGGGTCGAGACTGTACATCAGGACTGAGAGTGTAGATGGGAAATAGCTGGTATCAAGAGGTGAGAGGCAGGGATAAGAAACATTCGAAGAAACATCCTCTCTGCAGCCACTCTGTCAACCCTCAGGGTCTTATATATTTCAATCAAGTCACTTCTGATTCTTCTAAACTTCAATGGATTCAAGTCTAGCCTGTTAATATTTCTTCATAATATAACCTGCCCATTTCAGGCATCAGTCTAGCCAACCTTCTCTGAAATGTTTCCAACACATTAATATCCTTTCTTAAATGAGGAGATCAAAACTGTACACAGTATTGCAGATGCTGTCTCACTATTGCCCTCTATAAGTGAGGCAAAGCCATCCTTCCTTTGTATTCAAACCCCTGGTAAGGTTTCTATAGTTGGTGGGCACTGGAAGGTATGTATTGTGCAGTACAAGGAAAGCCATCATGATTTGACTTGGAAAGTTTAATTTGGTTTGGCTCATTTGGCAATCACCATTTGCACCCCTTTAAAAGGCAAATACTTTTGATTTAAGTGTTTTCTATTTGATGAAAGTGTTGGAATTTGATAAGTGGAAGCGTTGGAAAGGGGGCAGAGAAGATTTACCAGGATGCTTCCTGGTTTAGAGAGTATGTATTATGAGGAGAGACTAAGAGAGCTAGGGCTTTACTCTTTGGAGAGAAGGAGGATGAAGGGAGACATGATAGAGGCATACAAAATATTAAGAGGAATAGATAGAGTAGACAGCCAGCACCTCTTTCTTAGGGCACCAATGCTCAATACAAGAGGGCATGGCTTTAAAGTAATGGGTGGGAAGTTCAAGGAAGATATCAGAGGGAGGTTTTTCACCCAGAGAGTGGTTGGTGCATGGAATGTACTGCTTGGGGTAGTGGTGGAGGCGGATACGTTGGTCAAGTTCAAGAGATTGTTAGATAAGCATATGGAGGAATTTAAAATAATAGGATACGTGGGAGGAAGGGGTTAGATAGTCTTAGGCGTGGTTCAAAGGTCGGCACAACATGGTGGGCTGAAGGGCCTGTGTTGTGCTGTATTGTTCTATGGTTCTATAGCTCTATGACTTGTCTATGCAAGGTGATAGTTTAAATAGTAGAAATAGATGAGGGTAACTGCTACCTAGTGGGTCCTACAAGGAGGTTAATTAAATAAGCTGTTATGATAGCTCCCTGACTGAATCCTACCCTCAAATACCTACAACAAGTAACACTGGGAAAGGTAATAGAGGTTGTTTTCCTCCTATAGAGGCTTCTTTGACATCCTAATACTTTCTGCAGTGGAGGAAGAATCCATGCCCATTTGTATTTTCTCACCCAAGGATAGCTCTTGGTCAAAATATAGACATACCAGTCAGTATATGCTAAGGTGAAAATGACAGCTACGTTGACACATAATAAAATCAGAAAGTGCTGGAAGTACCCAGCAGATCAGGCAGCATCAGTGAAAAGAAAAACAGAGTTAATATTTCAGGTTGAAGAGCCTTTGCCAGAACTCCTCGACCTGAAACATTCTTTATCTTTCCCCAAATGGTAGGGTAGGGATGTGTTCAGCACAGCTTTGTGGGCCAAAGGGCCTGAATTGTGTTGTAATTATTCTATGCTCTATGTTCTATGCTGCCTGACCTGCCGAATGCTTGTAGTGTTTTCTCTTTTACTTTCTATTTCCACTATCTGCAGTTTTGTTTTCAAATTTTCAACTACATACAAAATAACAGGGCATAACCTGTAAACTTGGAGAAGGAGATAATATCTGCTAATCCTGCTAAAGTCCTTTCCACTTTGGATTTATATTGCTCCCACCTTCTTGTGTATCCTTTTTTCCCTGCACAGCTATTCTTTACAAGGCATCAAAGAGTTATTTATTTTCCCAATTTAATAAGGTTATTAAAACAATTAAGTCCTTCCTATTACAAGTCAGCATACCACAATCTTGCATTGCCCTATTACCCATCCCATCCCATCCCTATTTCAGTCAGCCTCTGGAACTGCCCCTGATTTTGAATTTGAAGGCCCATATCAATATCAACCTATTTCCTACAGATAATAACAGTCTTGCATTTTTGATTGCTTTTGCTTATTTTGTGTGTGCACAGACATGCATGCGTGTGTGTGTTTGTGTGTGTGTGTGTGTGTGTGTGTGTGTGTGTTTGTGTGTGTGTGTGTGTGTGTGTGTGCATGAGTGTACATGGCGGGAAAGGGCTGTGTTACAGTAGAAAGGAGTCCAAAATGTTACACAAAAGTTTGTAGTTTCTCATTATGTGCTTGTTTGTTTAAAGATGTGATGTGAAAGAAATGATGCACATGGGAAATCTGAAGCAAAAGGAAATATTGCACAATGTGTCCAGCAGTCTGACTAGCATCTGAAAGAGATAAAGGAACACTGTTGGAGTTCACAACAGAAAAAAAGCAATTGAATTTGTGATCAGAACGGGGAATTCATTGCTTGGCTGATCACATCAATGTACAAACCTCTTTTGATAAAGCTAAAAGAATATTTTAAAGGAAGCCTTGTGATATTCTTGCATTATCGAGATTCATAAAACCGGTGCATGTCCCTACACAGGTTATTCACAGCAGTGCTTTGCACCAGAGCCAACATCCACCCTGTTCTCCCATAGGAACCATGTAATTTGTAAACAAACTGAGATATCTTGGCATATGACAAAAGTCAATATTTGATTTATCATTACTCATTGTGACAAGAAGTGTTATTAGAGCAGTTTTTGTCTTCAGTTACCTTTTTACTGTCTTGATTATACAGTGATTCGCATTATTGGACCTTTTTTCTTACATTTTACAAAGGAGTTACAAGCCTTGCTTTTGTTAGAGTTGGTTTGCCTTTACAATGTATAAATACAAAGTGGGGAACTGTAAAGGAAAATGCTTGACTAAGATTATAGGAAACTTCTTCCTTTTAAAATATTCCAAACAGTGTGTTATGCCCACAAATTTGAAGAAACTATAATAGAGCTTTTTCACAGACTTTTTGATGATTGGACTTTGCTGCTGTCTGCAACTGTGTTTTGACATCAGTATTCATTTCAGCTTTTTATCACATTTGTTCGTTTTCCTTTTCCTTGTAGAGCATGAACTGCTTTGAAGATAGAAAGGTATGAGTTGAACATTTCTTGTGTGACATCTAACCTTGGACCTGGTCTTGAAGCCTTATCAATTACTTGGGTGATTCTGTTCATTTTTGGATCAATGGCAACGACTAAGAGATTGATAGTGGAGGAGTTGGCAAAGGTATTGCCATTGAAGGTCAAGAAGAGATGTCTGAAATCATTCTTGTTGGAGAAACTTATTGCCTCCCTTTCGTAACTTCCCACTTATCATCTTTAAGTTGTTATCATTCAAGCCTTGTGGCCTTAGGGCCTGACTGGTTCATCTTGTGAGGAAATGTGAACAAAGCTTTAATGCACTCACCAGCTGCTGTGATGTTCCTTCTTGCGCAGTACTACCTTTGTTGAATAGAAAAGGTTTCACCCCTGTTAACTGTTTTATTTTTGTTTTTGTCCTCTGAACGCAGAAATTAAGTTGTTATCAGAATGTGATAATCAAATACGACATGTGACAAATTTAGCTCATTGTCAGAATGATTAATGCTTGCTCTGAGTATTGGTAGATTACCTGATATGTTTTCTTACATTATATAGTTAAAATAATGTATTTCTGAACAGCTCAAGGAAATAGTTTTTTTTGTTGTTGGGATCCCACGGTAGTGTAGCCATTAGCGTGATGCTATTACAGCGCCAGCGATCGGGGTTCGATTCCCACCACTGTCTATAAGGAGTTTGTACGTTCTCCCATGTCTGCGTGGGTTTCCTCCAGGTGCTCCGGTTTCCTCCCACATTTCAAGGACGTACGGGTAGGTTAATTTGGGTTTAAAATGGGCGTTGGGCTGGAAGGGCCTGTTACCACGCTGTAAAAAAAATTAAAATTAAAATTAAATTAAAATAGAAGAAGACCATTCTGCTCATTCTTCCACTCATTCCTTAAAACCAAGCAAATGTTTCCTTTATTACTTACCCAATTCATTTTTTTTCAAAACTACCATTAAATTTGCCTTCACCATCCTTTTCAAGCTGTGCACTCTAAATGATATTTCTAAAAAAAAATCTTTTCTTCATGACTTTGGATTTCATCCAATTATTTAAATTTTCATCTTCTGGTTACGAACCATTCTCCGAGTGCAAACGTGTCTCACTATCACTCTATCAAACCCTCTGAACTACAGAAATACTTACTCTGATGTTGTACTGTGTACCTTTTTTCATACTGTTGCAACTATATTATCAGATTCAGTTAACTATGTTTGCCTTTGTGAATGAGTAAGTCAAGAGCTCAGAAGATTACCACTTGCAGAAGTATGCTGGATGCATGTTTCAGCAACAGTTTAGCTAAAGCAAAGCTGGCAAAGGGCCGTGCTACCAAGAAAGATGAAGATGGTAATGGATATGGAATGGATGGATGGTCAGAAGCTTCAATCGAGGTCAAATAGGACAATGAATTAGTAAGCATCTGAGTTGGTGGGAAGGGCTAGTATAGATGGGCACTTGATGGTCAACATGGACTGAGGTCCTGTTCCTCTGTTGTTTGACTCTGTGGAACAAATGAACAAAGTTTTTGGTGGGGAGAGGGGAGAGTGGGTGCAACAAGACTATGACTCGGCCTTGCTAACACTCTCTTGAAGGAGTTAATGGCTGATTCCAAACTGAATGCAGGATGGAGAACCTTGATTTAGATAGTGGACGGTTCTCGGGTGAAGCAGCTGCATTGGAAATCCAATAATTTTATTGTACATGTTATTTTGAAAAGAGTTTAGCCTCTTAATTATTTTGATGCATTCTAATTTTAAAATCTGATTTCTAATTTATTTTCTCCATGCTTTAAGTGCATCGTGCATTGAATTCTGTTCCTTGGCTAGAAGTGTGATCAGGCATCTCATATCCAGAACTCAGTGGTGTGACTGTCAGTTCAATTAAAGTTTACATCACCACAACTTATTGAGCAACATTTATGATCCCAATCATGGAATGATAACAGCAAAGAGAAAGGCCATTCAGCCTGTCAAACTACTGCAACAGCACTCACTCCCCTGATCTATCCCTGCAGCCTGCATTGTCTTTTCTTTCATGTACTGATCCAGTTCCCTTTTGAAAACCATGCTGAACTTGTTTCCACCATTTCAGATGCAAAGCATTTGTGATTTTTTTTTTGAAAAATATATATGTTTTCACATATTTTTTGTTCTATTTCAATCACCTTTAAATTTGCTCTCTAATTCTTTACTTTTCCACCAATCAGAACACTTTCTCTTCACTTGCTCTCAGGCCCCCATTATGTTGAAGACTTCTCTCATATATCCTTCACCTTCTCTGCTTTGAGGAGAACAATCAAGCCTTTTCAGCCTTCTTCTGTCACATTAATCCCTTCAGCCTGGATTTATTCAAACAAATCTTTTCTGCTCCCTCTCCAAGGCCTTCATATCCTTCCTAAACTGTGGTAACCATAATGGGATATGATACTCCTAGCAGTGTTCATTAACGTTTGATAATTTTGAATTATTCAATTCCATTATGAACTCTGCATGATTATCAGGCAAATAGCTTTGTAAGTCTTTAAAAGCAAAGTGCCTGAAGTCTTGGAGAGGAGTTTGTGAAGGCGAGAGACATTGTGAATAGGATATAAATCCAAGTTCAAAACTCTTTTTTGGCAAGTTGTTTTGTGTTTCTTTTTTAATTTATCATTCTAATCCTTGAACATCACAAGGGTAGAGTTTTCTCAATAAAGTGCCGTGCATTATTCTAAAAGTATTAACACACATAATGCAGCAGTTATTCTTCAAATTTACTCAGTTCAATGTTTTGGATTGTGGGACTTCTGTGAAGCTGGAAACACAGGTGTTTGCTTTATCTGCACCTTTGAATGTCATGCTTTGTCCAACCTTGCAAGGGCATAAGCGTGTCTTTAAAAACCATGGCGATGGAAGATGCGGATATAAAACTTCTGTCAAATGCGACTATGAAATTTAACCGGTCATAAAATAAATGTTACAACAGCAACATGAGTAAAGATCCTCAGCTATACTATTTATTGTAAATTTCTGTTTGTTTAATTAAGAGTCTAAAAATGGGAAAGATTCTTTGGTGGTTTCCCTTAGTGAAAATAAGGAAAAATAGTGCTTTTTTTCCTTCCTTTTACAGTCAATTTAAAGGCTGTATTGTTATTTTGGGGGAATTTTGAGTGGGATTCTTGTTACAAGATACTGCTGGAAAAATATTTTATTAAAGCCACTAGATTTGCTTCATAAATATCTTCAGTATAATTCTAATCTTGTTTGTAATATTGGTTTGTATTAAAAAAAATAATATTTTCCAATTTTAGCATTGGCTTGTTAAGTAAAGATAATTAAGACAAATGAAAAGGAGGTAGCCTTTATTTGTGATCTTGGGTCTGCAGTATGTTATACAATGGTGACGCAGGGTGGCTTCAGTTGGACTTGCTGGAAAAGAGAATTGGTTTAGTTCCTCATCTTGATCACTGGAAAGCAGTGTGCCTGGATGTCAGCAGAGGTTAATAACCCAGCATCACAATTGACAATATTGCTGGGATGTGGAAGAGTAAAATCAACCCTGAAGCCCATTCTCTGGGCTCAATGTTAACCTTCAGGTGTGCTAAGCCAGCAGTAGGAGGGGGCGAGGGGATGTGGATGACAGAGTTATGTGAGGAGACAGGGGTTCCAGTAGCACATAGGAAATCTACACCTTGGAGCTCTGTGGAGCCCTCATTTTAAACCCACAGCATGGAAGCACCAGTTCTGAGCTTCCAGACCAAATTTTCCATAATCCACATGAGTCCATTTCGGCTCAATAGCTTAAAAGCATCCAGCAGCCATGACATCTGAGAGATTCTGGAACAGCAAGCAGAAAGGAATGTCTGGAAGGATGGAATCATAAACCTTCCAAGTTGGCCTTTGCTCAGAGTGATGGTGCAGTCAAGGAAGTAGGGATATACTGTGTTCTGCTTATGGGCACAAGAGGCCTAGGGGTGAGCTAAGAAGATTTGCCTGGAAGCTGCTGCAGGAGGTGTTCATCTAGCTCTGTCTGGCAACTCAATCTATTGTTTCTTGTTTGTGCTGAGATGCGAATTGATGCCGAGCTGTGAAAAGGGAGGGGTTGCTGTGAAAAAGATCTACAGCATATCCTAAGGCTGCTTCCTGGCTGGATGGGGGATAGGGTGTGTGGTATGAAGGGGCATCTAGGTGTTGGATGGGTGGTCTGAAGTAGCCTATGCTGGGTATCGTGTGTATCAACTGTAAGCAATGATGCTTGTATGATTGCTGCAACAGGCTTCTCTTCCTTGGAAATGGCTGAAGCGATTCTTTGCTGTGCAACATGTTCTTCTTACAACACACCCTGACAACACTGGACACCATGAATTGAAGGATGCTTCCGGTTCTGTTGATGTCAGTGGTTTGCTTGTGGTACATGTGGTTGATAGGTTGTGTTGGTTTACTGTTCCTGAGCCTTGTTTATTAAGTTTTAAACATGGGTATCCATTGCCTCCAAGCAGCCAGCTAGTAAACCAGAGATTACCATAGTAGGATGATTGCTGTAGGATGAAGACAAGGAGAAAACTGAGGTGAAAAACTAAAGGAGTCCTGGTACCTGTTTCATGGCTCAGTTTTGCTCTCTTCATTAGCACAGGCTGACCTGCTTAGCATGTTCCATAGCCCTGCTCTTTGCATCACATAACACAGACAAAGAACCATCAATCACACTCTAACTACCCCAGTCACCCATTTGACCTGGTCTCACCCTACCCCCCAATATTCCCTTAGACCTTTTCAACCCTCCCACCACTTATTCCACAATCTAAAATATGTATTTTTAAAGATAAGATATCTTTATTAGTCACATGTACATCGAAACACAGTGAAGTGCATCTTTGCATAGAGTCTTCTGGGGGCAGCCCACAACATTCCGGCACCAACAATAGCATGCCCACAACTTCCTCACCTGTACGTCTTTGGAATGTGGGAGGAAACCGGAGCACCTGGAGGAACCCATGCAGACATGGGGAGAACGTTCAAACTCCTTACAGACAGCAGCCGGAATTGAACCCGGGTCGCTGGCGCTGTAAATCATTCCGCTAACTGCTACACTACCGTGTCTGCCCTTTCACTTTCCTTGTTCTGACGAAGGGTCTCTGACCTGAACAGTAAACTCAGTTTCTCTCTCCACAGATGCTACCTGACCTGAATGAGAAACAGTATGATGCTGGAGGAACTCAGCAGGCCGGGCAGCATCCGTGGAGAAAAGCAGACAGTCAATGTTCGGGGTCAGGACCCTTCTTAGATTCCAGCATCTGCAGTCCTTTGTTTCTCTGGTGCTACCTGACCTGTTGAGTGTCTCCAGCATTTTCTTCTGTTATTTCAGATTTTCAGCAATGGTAGTTCAGTTGACTTACACATACAAGTGATTGAATCTATTCTATACTCAACAGCTTTCTGAATGTTTGTTGTTGTAAAATTCAGGCTGCAATTGGACCAAAAATATGAAAATCTGAAACAAATACAGAAAATGCTGCGATCATGTGTTAGGTTTGGCAGTAGCTGAGGGGAGAGAACCAGTGACAATATTTCATCAGAACTCAAGAAGTGAGAAAACAAATGGGTTTGAATTGCAGAGAGGGGGACAGGTAGAATGTCTGTGATTAGGTCCTGACTAAGGATGTCAGGGTAACAAAACAAA
Organism: Pristis pectinata; assembly: GCF_009764475.1. Lineage (NCBI taxonomy): Eukaryota > Metazoa > Chordata > Chondrichthyes > Rhinopristiformes > Pristidae > Pristis > Pristis pectinata. Next base: position 115,659,209 of record NC_067407.1, read on the forward strand.
CTGTGGGAGAAACTCAGTGGGTCAGGCTGCATCTGTGGAAGCAAAGGGATGGTCAATATTTCAGGTAGGGACCATCCACATATGCTGCCTGACCCGCTAAATTCCTCCAGCTGTTTGTTTTATGCTCCAGATTACAAAATCTGCAATCTCTGTGTCAAGGTAACAATTACTTTAAAACCTGGCAGCTGGAGACAGAAGAGGAAAGTTAAGGAATAAATTGAAACCGCAGGGTACAGCCACAGTGGTACAGAGTTTAACAAAAAAGGTGGTCTACAAAAATTGTTAAGTTCAATATTAGGTCCTGAAACTGCAACATGTCAGGACAGATGATGAGGTGCTGTTTCTCAGACTTATAGTGATATCATTGAAGCAATGCAGGAGACTGAAAAAAGGAAGGTCAGAAATTGGAATGGGAAGAAGAATTAAAGTGACAGGAGACTGGAAGCTCAAAGTCACCCTGTGGATTGAATGAAAGCAAACCAGGGAGTTGCAAAGGGTGTGGTCCCTTTGGAATGCTGAAAAGGAGAAGTGAAAATGTGCTTAGTAGAGGAATCTCATTGAAGGTGGTGGAAATTATGGACGATGACCAGTTGAATGTGGAGCCTGTTCGGGTGGAATGTGAGAACAAGAGTTATCACTGTGCTTATTCTAGTTGGGAGGAAAGGGGTTTTGAGCAGAAGTGCCAGAAATAGTTGAAAGCACTGTCAACTACAGTAGAGAGGAACCCATAACTATTAGAAAAGGAAGACAACTTAATGGCATTGGTGTGAGAAGTCTCACCATCAGAGCAGATAAGATAAGGTATCTTTATTAGTCACATGTACATCAAAACACACAGTGAAATACATCTTTTGCATAGAGTGTTCTGGGGGCAACCCACAAGTGTCACCATGCTTCCGGTGCCAACATAGCATGCCCACAACTTCCTAACCTGTACGTCTTTGGAATGTGGGAAGAAAGTGGAGCACCCGGAGGAAACCCACACAGACACGAGGAGAACGTACAAATTCTTTACAGACAATGGCCGGATTTGAACCTAGGTCGCTGGCTCTGTAAGGCGTTACGCTAACCGTTACACAGAAACAGTGAGAATGGAATGTAGTCCTTAATTCAGGAAGCAGGGTGGGAGGACGTATAGTCGTGTTCGCTATGTAGGTAAGCGTATAATAGATCTTGATCTCTAACCTATCCCTTGAAATGGAGACAAAGATGACAAGAAAGAGAAGACTCAGAAATGGACAATGTGAATATGAGAGCAGGGTTGAAATGGGCAACAAACGTCATGAACTTTTTAGGTTCTGTACCACCAACTGCAGTAAAGTCTGCAATGGACTGGAAAAGAGTTGAGGGAGAGGACCTGAATAGGAGTGATACAAGGAAAGCTCCATGTAACTTAAACAAGGACTGTGTCATCTGAATGCAATGTGATTTTAGTAGTCAGAGTCTGGGAACTAGATAACTTTCACTGTTCTTTCATCTTTGGTGTTGTATGAATGAAGCAATGCATATACTAGGCCATAGACGAAGAAACGCTGCTACATGACATTTCTCTGGAGAACTTTAAGTATCATTCCCTGTTTTGAAATTCAGCTGGGCAGAAGCGCTGAACTGACGACACTGTTGCCCATTAGGTCGTCCAATTATAATTATGTGTTTTCCTGATAACTGAGGAGGAAGACAGTCAGATGCCCACACACACAAATATGTACACTCATACATACACACTCATAAGTCCCTGCTCAAAATGCTCATTAAAATGATGTATTTGACGTCATTCTCCAAACTCAATGAAATAGGCTTAAATGTGGGAGGACTGGATGGTACAGTGTCCTTAATTGATCTGTGTTTCAGATCTTGAGAACTCAGAATCATATCCTGCTTAAGACAGATGCAATGAATGTTTCCTCTGTTTAGCAGCAATTAAATCTTTTTAAATAAAATTAATTTTGAGCAGTCTCAATCCAGCTATTGGTAAGAAAAATGCACCTTACGCAATAATCTGGTTTGATGTCCCTGAGAAAAAAAAGGAAGAGCAGGAAAGGAAGGGTCATGGTAATGCAATAGGAGATGGCATTTTTTTAATGCAAGGTTGATGAATGTTGTTGGGATTATGCAGGGCACGGCTCGACATTGTGCCTGGTCTATAAATTCCTGGAGCTTATGCAGTGTTGTGCAAAGTTGTGCTGATTTAATTGAACTGAAATGCCCTTCACTTAAGAATGAGAAAATTGAGTAAGGTTACAAGCTACCTCAATATCTATGCAGTGATACTTCACTGATATCGGATAACAGGGCTGGGTTGGTTTATTTGATGAAATTGTAGAAACAATTTGTTTCTCTTGGAGACTTTGCTTCACAATGAATACACACAAAAAAAATTTCAAAGGTACCCTAACTGGTGTTCAAACTTTAAACATGCTAAACAGCATTAATTATCCAAGCTCCGACCACCACATATTTTAACTTGTTGAGATATTCCATATGTCTTGTCAACTTTGGCCTAATTTATATTGACAGAGCAGAAAATCAGTGCAACACAGCAGTGCAGCCAGCAGAGCTGTCGGCTCACAATTCCAGAGATCCAGGGTTCAAGAGTGAACTCCGCAAGTGTCTGTGTGAGTTTGCACGTTCTCCCCGTGACGGCATGGTGAGGGTACTCCAGTCCCCTTCCACATCCCAAAGGTATGTGGGTTGGTATGTTAATTGGCCAATGGAAATTGCACTTAATGTGTAGGTAAGTAGTAGAATTTGGGGGTGGGGGGTGGGGAAGGAGAGATAAATGGGAATGTGAGGAAAAGGAAACCAGACTAGTGCAGGATTAGAGTGAGTGAGTGCTGGCTGGTACAGACCCAGTGAACCAAAGGACCTGTTTCCATGCTGTATGATTCTCCGACTCTAATAACTGCAGATAACAGTCGCCATTTCAGTTCCAGCCAATGCCTCACAATTAGTGAGACATAAAAATTGCCACTCTCAATTCCATAAACAACACAAGCCTTACTATTTACCAAAAGAAGCTTGTGAAAATAAAGGGTGGCTATGTAAAGCCTGCATTCTATGAAATGAATGCCACTTCTTGCTGGGAGTATCCAATACCACTCTTCGCAGGGAGCTTCCGAGATCCCAATTGGTTTTCCTGTCATCTGATGCCAAAATCAGTAATCTTGCTGATGAATGCTCCTTGTAATTATTCACAGCTGTATTGCTGTCTGAAAGTTCCAGCAACATTAAATCTGATAACAAATAATTCAGTATCAAATGAAGTCTCTTTGAAGCAAAGTCTGTTGGAAGAACACCAGATAAGAATGAGTTCCTCCTCAGCACAAGTTTGATAAGAATAATATTAACAAGGGTCATGTCGGAGAGGCATATGAATGACTGTTTATGGGCTCACATGTTTATGTGACAGGTATGGCGTAAATTTAATAGAACTTCCAAGGAAGCAGTGCATCTGGATAATAACAGTTGATTTGAGGGAAGTGGGTAGACATTTTAGAGGGAGAGTATTTTACAGAGAAAGAGGGTTAGAGACACAGAGAGATGTGTATGGTACTTGTCAAATGTTGGAATTAAACAAGGAAACTATTTGTCTCTTCTGGATTGTATATTTGTAAATTATTATATTTATTTGTAAAGGGGTTATGTCAAGAGGAGCCTTGCACCAGTCTGTTCTTTATCAGTGCTGCTATGACAGCCAGCTTAAAAACACTTCTCAAAAAAATCTACAAATCATACATTTTGAAATTAATCCCAAATGCTCAAACATGTTTAAGCCCCAGATATTTATCTTCAACCTGATTGCCAGGATATATGGGTGACTCTGACTGGGGTTTTATCCTCAACAATATTTAAATTATAAAATGTTATTTGAAGAGATAGTCCACGATCATTTCAAGTTGCCCTATGGTCAATACTCCCTCTCTGTCGCTGGAGTGTTCGGATGAATTGCAATACAACTATTACCAAGTGAACTTAGTGAACTCAGTTCATTCTGGGGTCTCGTTAAATGACCCTTTTGGCCTCTGCTGCTCACTTAGAAAAACTCACAGGATCATGGAGCCATCTTCGGCATCAAGTTTTAATATGTTTCTTCTTTTTTCTCCCTTTTCCCATTTTGTTGATGCACAGAGAGACCTTGAGGTGAAAGTTTATTTCTCTCTGAAAGTGGTGACATGGGTGGATGGGACATCATGTTGCAGCTGTACAAAACATTGTTTAGTCGCACTTTGAGTATTGTGTACAGTTCTGTCTGCCACACTACAGGAAGGATATGGTAGCTATGGAATAGTGCAGAAAAGATTCACCAGGATGTAGCCAAAAATGGAGGGCTGTAATTATAGGAAGAGATTGAATAGGCTGAGTTTATTCTTGCTGGGATTTAGGAGGCTGAGGGTTGACCTTATAGAGATTTATAAAATTATGAGGGCCTTAGATGGGATAGACAGAGTATATTTCCTAGGCCAGGGGAATCTAGAACTCAAAGGCACATGTTTAACATGAGAGGGAAGAAATGTAAAGGAGATCTGAAGGGGTGGGTATTACACACCAAGGGTGGTGAATAACTGGAACGAGCTGCCAGCATGTAGTGGAGGCAGATACAATTCCAACTTTAAAAAAAATGTTTGGACAAGATAGGAAAGGACAAGAGAGATATGGGCTTAATGTGGGTCAATTGGAACAGCAGAGATAAGTATCACAATTGGCATGGATGAGGTGGGACAAAAGAGCCTGTTGTTGTGCAGTGTGTTTCTAAGACTGATGTTTCTTTCTTTCCCTTTTCCTAGCCTTCAGACACAGAAGCTCCAATACTATCTTGGCTGTGACTGAGGTCAATATAAATTAAACATGCTTCTCAGGATCTTGTGTATATAACTTAGCACCACACAAGGCCTTTATTTCCTGATCCTGAGAGTTGGAGACACATATGGTAGATACACAGTAGATTGCTCCAGAGCTGGTCAGCTGGACTGAGTCTTGATCTCAATCCTTTCATTCAGTCCAGGCCAAAATCCAGCATTAAAAGTTCCTTTCTATTTTTAAATATTTGGACACATTGCTTTCATTATTTGTGGATTAACTTTACAATGTTAAAGTAAGCTTTTGTCTCAGTTACTCGTTTCATAAAATAGTTTGAAACAATATTCTGTGACTGGGATTTGTAGCTGCAGTAACCTGGAAAAGAATGTCATGTGGTGCAGAATAGTTTGCCAGCATCATATAGCTTCAGAGCAATCAGTGAACTAGTCCAATATCATGGTTCCCTTTGTTTTCACTGGTATCACTCCAAGACCCAAGAGGTCACTTCTTAGTGGTAAGCTCATGAGGATAGAGGCAGGCTCAATCTTGTCTATCTAAACAAGTAAGAAAATTTAAGTTTCAGGAAATATCTCACCACATTTTGACAAGTCTATCTTAATGTACTTTGATGTATAATATGGAAAGCACATTGAATAACAAAGTACTGGGCTCAGTATTCTCATTACTATCCAAAAATTGGCACTTATTATTAATGGAAATCTTAATTCCTGAGGCCATAACTTTCTGTTCAAAGCAAACTTTTAACAAAATAATTGCTTGCTAATTGGGGAAATTTTTCTTCTGGTCACCATGTGATATCCTAAAACCAGCAGGCAATTTCCTATGTTCTACTAAGATGTTATTCTTTTGGAAAACACTTGTAATTTTGTCCAGGATTGTGAGGCCAAACCTCTGTTACAAGTGCAAAGAAGTCTGACAGCAGCTGAATGAACTGATGGTCAAGCATCTATTGGTCTTACAGTTGTACCCACTCTCTGGTCTTAATCAATAAGGTACCATTTAAAGTCATGGACAAATTCTACCACTTTGGTATTATCATCTTGCAGTTCACCACAGTTTACGAGAGGACCGGCTTTGCCATTTGGTGAATGTGATTAGCGACTTCAGCAGGAACAAAGTGGCAGTCTGGCAAAAAAGTCACTAGTTAATAAATCTTACCTCCCAAATGTATGGTTCTCTGGCTTGGATCTGTTGTCATTCTGGAATCAAGTGATGTGACACTTTCCAGCAGTGCAGCTTGTGACTCACAGGTGGCATCAAGTGGCAGAACTGCACCGAATGCCATTCTCAAAGACTACAAAATGACTGTAGTTGAGGGAACAATTTAAAAAAAAGGTCACATGTATGCTCTGGGATGTTTTGCTTGGATAGCTAAAGATCTGAACATTTCACAGAGTTACAATCTAGAAGTGAGCAAAAGAGAGACACCCCCATTACCACACCTGAAATCTTGCATTGCAGGCCTCTCAGTCACTGAAAGTTCACAATGATGTCATGTCAATCTGAATGAACTTGTGATTGCACCTAACTGCTGAAAGCCTGGCAAGCAAGGTAACTCAACTCAATTCTCACCTCCCTGGTCTTCATTGTGACACATGCAGTTATTTATACAGTATATGTTCAGGGTCAGGAATTTCTCCCGTCAATCTGTCTACCACAGCTGAAACTCATCTGTCAGTTTGACAAAAGACTCTCATTGATTCTATCAAAAATAGCAAGCAGGTGAAATGTCCCTAATCTTCTAGAGACAGATAATAGATTCCTTGGCATCTGGACTTCTCCCATCAAGAACTTGCAGCCTGACAGAGCACAAGGCACTTAATGTCTCCAGACTTCATTTAAATTAGGCCTAAGCCCCATAGTGCTGCACCTGAACTGGATCCAGATGTTCAAAAACCTTAGTGCTACCTAAGTTGTGAGAACCTCTCCTTCCAAGAAGTAAATCTTGGGTCCGTGACCCCAGCCTATGCATAAAAGGGCATTTTGTGGGCCATACAACTTACATCATTTTTAGGAACCAAATTTTTAAGGGAAGCCTCGGGCCTTCATCAGTTGCCAGCTCCTGATGTTGACAAGAATGAGTCCAGGCCTGATTTAGGAAAAATTTCTCAATGTCCAGAAGAAATGCAGCAAACAACACATGTATAAACTAGGTTCAAGCTCTTGAGCCTGATGCTGTTTGCTGCTTATAGTGCTCCAAGGACTGAAAGAAACAAATGAACTGATCTGACATTATTTTGTTGGCTGCATTTGGTGGAATATAGGTTCACATAATGCCATTGGAATAGTGGGATTCATCCCATAAGAGAAAAAGTTCCAAACAAGGTTCTTTGTCCCATGTTTTTGATCAATCCTTACCACTCAAAGAAAAACAATCCGGAACATTGATTGTGACTTCTGTCAACTTTATGTTTACAATCTGCTGATGGCTTCTTTGTGTGTGGAAATGTTGCAGTAGTACTCAAACAGTTAAGCTTCACTGCAAACTTGCACTAAAACTCTGAATTGTTTTTTAAAAAATATGGAGGAGCCCAACAGTCTGAGAATTCTATAACAACATTAGGTTCCCTAGCCTATAAGTATATTCAGTCCAGATGGTTCATAAAATCTGCTTTAAGGGGAATTATTTCTGGTTTGGATAACTTACAATGTCATATACAGACTTTAAGCTGCAGACTGTGATTTCCCTTTTTGTTACACATCTGACATCAACCTTTACCCTGATGTCTCATTCTTCATCCAAAAAAAATGCTATTTCCTGTATAAAGATACACAGCTCACTTTGGTTCTGTCATGAATATTTTAACCATAGTTAAAAGAAGTAAAATGGCTCTCTGAGTGACTGGAGTTCACCATTTTCAAAATGTTTGTCCTGCTCCTTTTCAACCTTTTCCTTCCCATTGTTTGCATTAAAAGCTTTTCATGAAATTTGTGGGATCCCATTGTTATTAAAGGTAAATTTGTTCGGCACAAGGCTGCTTCCAAGTTTTCCTTCACCTCTGCGTCACTTGTCAATTTTACTTCAGATTAACAGACATGGGTGAAGGCTCATGGTGTAGGACATACCCAAGGTTGGAAAGAGTAAAAGTGACACAAATTAGATCAAAGTGCAGCAATCAGAAGACACTAGACTTGAGCTTAAAACCCTGTTGAATATGGGAAGGGAGAAAGACTACATGTGATAGATTTTCAACGTTTTGGGTTTAGAAATAATTATACATAAACCCAGAATTTCAGTTATCATAACTGTTACGTAAAGTCTACATGGTATTGTGGGTTCAAGTTCCATTCTGAAAACTAAGCAATCCAATTTAGCATTTCAGTTCCATACTGAGGGAATGTGGCACTTTTGGATGTGCTTCCCTTTGGATGAAAACTTAACTGTAGTCCATCTGTTCTTTCTGTTAAAAGATCCCATGGCACTATTTTAAAGAAGAGTAGATTAGTTTTCTTCAGTATCCTGGCCAATGGTATCCTGGCCATGATACACCTCAGCTACCATCACTAACGCATATATTGTTGATCATCACTTTGCTGTTTGTTGGATTTTGGTGTGCCCAAATTGATTTGCCAGGTTTCCTATATTACAAAAGTGACTACCCTTCTAAAAGCCCTCAGTGGCACATTAAGGCTTTGAAAGGCACAGACTTGGAACAAAACTACTACTTCTCTATTGCCAGGAAGACTCTAATGTCATTGTTGTCCCATCTCTCTGTAACATGAGTAAAAACAGAAAATGTGGAAGAAGCTCTACAGGTCAGGCAGCATCTGTGGAAAGAGAAACAGAGTTAATGTTTCAGGTCAAAGCCCTGTTCTGACAAAGGGGTCTTCATCAAAAAGACATGATCAAAAAGACTGCTGCTGTCTGACCTGCTGAGTGTTTCCAACATTTTCTGCTTTTATTTCAAACTTGCAGCAAACTACAGGTTTTTTTAATGTTCATCCTTGTAATATAATATTGAATATAATATTCCTGTATTGGGATTATCGATAGTCAAGCCCCTATCCCAAAGAAACCAATGCTGGAGATGATATTTCACCCTTGAAGCTCCAGTACCTTGGTGACTTTTTAATACTTATAAGCCTGATATTGGTGAATGTTTCAATGGAGATTGAAAAAAACTCTGTCCTGGAGCTGTGAGTTGCAAATGAATCAATTTTCTTTTCTCTAAGCCTGATTCTGCAAAAGGAAAAAAAAACAAGGTACTATTTACAAAGTGCTTCACTCTGCACTGAAATGAATGATGCCTCTATCCACAGGTGCTTCCCATGAATACGACTTGGTCTTTCTAATTTACTCCATTCCTGACAAATGCAGCTAATGATTGAGTCTTTCATTTGCAGTTAGTCAAATCTCACAAGTCATTTGAAATAAAACAATGAATACATTTTATCACTTATTAGTTGAATTTTCAATATGACTTGTGGGGTATGGTTTCTGCATTACAGCTCAGGCTTTCTCTCAGCACTCCCCATTAGGAGTCACAGCAACAATTGGTATCTGTATCAGACTTTAACCTCATACATATATTGAATGGATTAAAATACAACTGGGTTGACATTAAACTATTGGTGATTGATACTGGGAGACTTTTAGATAGTTTCTGAAGCAAGATTCTTTGATCTTCTGTTGGCACTTTCAGGAGCGGAGGGGTTGGGAATTCATGGTCTTTGTCCTTAATCCATTAAGCACATGTTTAATAGTGTTGAATTCAATTACTGAGCTAAATCTTGCTGGACCAGGGCTTGTCATAATATGGTACCTTATTCAGGTAGTCATTCTTCATACAAGCTCCTGAGTGCTAAATAACAAGTGAGTTACCGCAAGCATAGGTAGCTGTTGGAAGAACTGGGGTGGTGGGAAGAGGAGAGTAGGTGGGTATTAATGGGCATGTGAGGAAGAAAATGTTGTGTAGAAATAAATGTGTGGTTGGGATTGTAGGAGTAGACTCAACAGAATGACTAGAGAGGCTGGGTTGCAGCTGATAAAGAAATTATAAGAGATCATCAGGGTGTGTCTTTAGTTAGGGGTCCAGGATAAGGCCAAGGAAGAATGGGACTGATGGGAAACAAGCCAACATAGACGTGAAGGGCCAAATGGTCTCCTCCTATGTCATAAGGAAATTTGGGAACAAGCTAATAAAGGACAGCAGCGGGGATTCGGGTGGGTAGAGGTGAAGAGTGATGGGGTAGGGTGGGTGGATGAAGATAGCACAAACAACTGTGATCTGATCCAGGCATGTGGACTTCTAAATAGAGTGAGCAGTTAACAGGAAAGAATGGTGGCTAATTTTCCCCCATCTAAACTGCAGTCTCAAAGGCCACTGGAATCTTTTCCAATCAAGCTGTTTGAGAATATAACTTGAAGTGGAAGCTGAAGTCATGTGTTCTATAATTACAAAGCAGGTATTTTTTACTTTGACATCTTATTGTCCAGTCTTGTTTTTCATATTCAAATATCTCAATCACTGGTGACCTAGCCTGATATACTGGATAGTGATGAGACAACTTGTCCCAGTTTTTGAGAAAAGAGAAGCTTGTAGCGGCCCGTACACATGAGACTCAAACCGCCATTGGCGGCCGCAGGCGGACGTGCGGGAGCGCGTCGTGAATGAACCGCAGGGCGGGCCTTCCAGCGGGAACCTTACGTCACGTCCACCCCACGTGGGCCCGGAGAGGCTCTTGGGTACTTTGGCACGCCCGCGTTTTGTTCTGAAGAAGTAAAGTGTGCTTTGAATCCGACCTTCTCGTCTCCGAGTTTTTCTTCAGAAACGCGCCGTGCCCGGCTACATTTGGTGACCCCGATGCTTCCAGACGGCATCTGGAACCCGCGATATGCATTCCAACGACTCACACAACGCAGGCTCGCTCAAGCTCCCGACTTTCTGGGCCACTCAGCCCCACGTTTGGTTTGAGCAGGCTGAGGCCCAGTTCAGTCTCAGAGACATTACAGCCAACGCCACGTGGTACTACTACGTGGTCAGCGCGCTCGACCAGGACACGGCAGGCTGGATTATCGACTTCCTGCACCAACCACCAACGGAGGACAGGTACGCTAAGATCAAGGCGCTCCTAATCCATACTTTCGGACTCTCCCGCCGCAAGCGAGCCACGCAGCTCCTGCACATGGACGGCCTGGGCGACCGCAAACCATCCGAGCTGATGAATGATATGCTGGCACTCATGGACGGCCATAAGCCGTGCCTTCTTCGAACAGTTGTTCCTCGAGCAACTGCCAGAGGACATTTGCCTCCTCCTTGCGGCTGAGGATTTCAGTGACCCACGCAGGCTCGCGGCCAGGGCAGACATTCTGTGGCAGAGTGAACAGTGGGGAGTGGCCTCCATCTGCCCAACCATGACCGCACAGCCCAAGGCCAAGACCCCACAACCGAAGCTGCTGAGACCCATGGGCGACAAGGATGAGGGTTCGGACCACTGGTGCTTTTATCACCAGAGATGGGGTTCGAACACGCGCCGCTGTCGCCCACCATGTGCCTTTCCAGGAAACGCCGGTGCCGGCCGTCACTAGTGGCTTCGACGGATGGCCATCGTGACAGCCTCCTATTCCTCTGGGACCGACACTCCGGGCGATGTTTCCTTGTAGACACCGGGGCCGAAATCAGCATTCTTCCCCCCTCCAACATGGATGCCCATAACACCGTCCTAGGTCCTGATCTCACAGTTGCAAATGGCACCACTATCCGAATATACGGGTCGCGAAACATCCCGCTGCATCTCGGGCCCAGCCGTTTCACTTGGACCTTCACGGTGGCAGTGGTATCACGGCCGTTACTGGGGGCAGATTTCCTACGGGCCAACTGTCTTCTGGTCAACCTGAAGGGCCGGCGCTTGGTCCATGCCGAGACGTTCCAGACCTTCCAGCTCGGGGAAGCCCAGCTATCGGCCCTCCACCTGGACTCTGTCACACTCTCGGGTGACAAGTTCACCAGGGTGCTGGCAGATTTCCCCTCCATCATCACCCCGCAATTCTCCACAACTGATCCCAAGCACGGCGTGCAGCACCACATTCCCACACAAGGATCACCGTTGCACGCCCGAGCCCGTAGGCTCCCACCCAACAAGCTCCACCTCGCCAAGGAGGAGTTCCGGAAGATGGAGGAGATGGGGATTATCTGTCTCTCGGACAGCCCGCGGGCATCCCCGCTGCACATGGTGCCCAAGTCTGCAGGAGGTTGGAGGCCCTGAGGGGACTACAGAAGGCTCAATGACGCCACGACCTCCGACCGATACCCGGTGCCTCACATCTAGGATTTCACGGCGAACCTACATGGGGCGACCATCTTTTCAAAAATCGATCTTGTCCGGGAGTACACCGTGCACCCAGATGATGTGCCCAAGACAGCCCTCATCACCCCCTTCAGGGTTGTTCGAATTCCTGAGGATGCCTTTCAGCCTCAAGAACGCTGCCCAGACTTTCCAGAGGCTCATGGACTCAGTGGGGCGAGGCCTGGATTTCGTCTTCATCTATTTAGACGATATTCTGGTGGCCAGCAAGTCACACCAAGAGCATGTGGCGCATTTGTTCCAACTCTGCCAATGCCTGAGCGACCACGGACTGGCAATCAACCTGGCGAAGTGCCAGTTCGGGTGGACGGAGATCGACTTCTTGGGTCACAGAGTCAATCGGCATGGCACCGCCCCTCTACTGGACAAGGTCCAGGCCATCCGCCAGTTTCCCAAACCCAGCACAGTCAAGGGCCTGCAGGAATTCGTGGGGATGGTAAAATTCTACCATCGTTTCGTGCCGGCAGCAGCACGCATCATGAGGCCCTTGTTCAGTCTAATGGCCGGCAAGGCTAAAGAGATGGCATGGGACGCGGAGTCCACGGAGGCTTTCGAGCGGGCCAAAAAGGCATTGGCAAAGGCGACCCTCCTGGTACACCCGAGAGTTGATGTATCCACAGCACTCACAGTCGATGCTTCCGACACAGCGGTCGGCGGAGTCCTGGAGCAGCTCATCGAGGGTCAGTGGCGACCGCTCGCCTTTTTCAGCTGACATCTGTGACCGTCAGAGGTTCAGCGCTTTCGACAGGGAGTTGTTAGCGCTCTACCTGGCTATCTGGCATTTTTGGTATTTCCTCGAAGGAAGGGATTTCACCGTGTATACAGACCACAAGCCCCTCACCTTCCACCCGTTGCGCCTCCGCCAGCGGCGTGTAGTCGATCCCTGGGGACGAGATAGTCACTGAGTGAATGTGGGGGCGGGACAGCATGTCGGCGACCACGTTGTTCTTCCCTGCAATGTGGTGGACGTCTGTGGTGAACTCCGAAATAAAGGAGAGGTGCCTCTGTTGCCGAGCCGACCATGGGTTCAATACAAATTCGTCTGGCATGGTTTGCACAAGCAGGTCGGGCACTGGGCCAGGACCTGCGTACGCCTCCAGACCGCCAAAGTCCAGCAGCATGTGAAGGCCCCCCTCCAGCAGTTCCAGCCGACGCTCGGGAGGTTTTGGCACATCCACGGGGACATTGTCGGCCCCCTGCCTGTCTCCCGGGGTGCCAGGTATATCTTTACCATGGTCGACAGATTCACCAGATGGCCGGAGGCCGTGCCGCTAGCAGACATGTCCACTGAATCCTGCGTCAGGACACTCATCGCAAACTGGATCACCAGGTTTGGACTCCCAGCGGACATCACCTCTGACAGAGGAACACAAGTTCACGTCAGGTTTGTGGACAGCACTAGTGCAGCTCCTGGGCATCCGGCTACATCACACCATGGCGTACCATCCCCAGTCCCATGGTTTGGTCGAGCGGTTCCACAGGCACCTCAAGTCGGCCCTGATGGCGTGCCTCAGGGGCCCCAACTGGACGGATGAGCTCCCCTGGGTCTTACTGGGCATCTGCACAGCCCCCATGGAGGACCTGGGCACCTCCTCGGCAGAGTTGGTCTATGGCACCCCCCTGACGGTCCCGGGCGAGTTCATGCCAGAGGCCCGAGGTCCAGCAGGGACGCCGGCAGAGGTGTTGACAAGGCTGCGGGACAAGTTAGGGACCCTGGCACTGGTTCCAACCTCAAGGCATGGCACTACACTGTCCTTTATCTCTAAGGCCCTCTGGGATTGCGAGTACGTTTTCATTCGCAGGGACATGCACAAGTCACCCCTACAGTGGCCATACGAAGGACCCTTCAAGGTGATCCAGCGCAATGGGTCTACGTGTGTCGTGGAGGTGGGTGGCCATGAGGAAACTTTTACAGTGGACCGCCTCAAACCGGCGCATTTGGACAACCGGTGAGGGTACCTGCACCATGCCGGTGAGGCAGGCCACCCAAGCGGGACACACAAACTGGGGGGCCCCACGCCCCTGATGGACATTTCTGGGAGGAACAGTGTAGCAGCCCATACACACGGGACTCGAACTGCCATCGCCGGCCGCGGGCGGATGCGTGGGAGCATGTCGTGAATGAACCGCAGGGCGGGCCTTCCAGCGGGAACCTTACGTCACATCCGCCCCACGTGGGCCTGGAGAGGCTCTCGGGTACTTTGGCACGCGCACGTTTTGTTCTGAAGAAGTAAAGTGTGCTTTGAATCTGACCTTCTCGTCTCCGAGTTTTTCTTCGGAAACGCACCGTGCCCGGCTACAAGCTGAGGTTTTTTTTAAGTGGTGAACTATTTATTGTTCTTGGCTTTGCACTGTGAGAAGAGTAACACGTACAGGCAGCAATGATGCAACAAATGGCCAGACTGCTTGACATTACATTGAAACCAGGTAATTTATCAGTTACCCTTGACTTTGAAAGAAATGTGCTGCTAGTATATCTTAGGATATGGAATACCATTGGTTGGAGTAACAGCTTACAAATGGCTAACCCTAAATGTCCGCATCTCGCTAGATGTCTCAATCTGAAGCAATAACTAAAAAAAACAGTAAAAGTTTGACACAGATTTTCTTCTTCAAATGTTTCTCTTTTAAATTTATTCCCAAAATATATTTTTCAGCGGTCTGAAAGCCGAACTGTCTCCAGATTTTGGAAGAGCACTTGCACTTTGCAGTGGGCCATTCATACTGCACAAATTCTTGCAAGTCCCTCTCCACTTTAGCAAACTAGCATCAACTCCTCATAGGAACACAGGACCAGTGTGGGAGAAAGAGAGCCACTGTCATGCACCGAGACCTGACACTAGGCTGAGCAAACACATAGGGAGCAGAGCTGCCAAGTCAGCTCAGTTCCCAATGCTGCCACATTTCACATACCAGTGACGCCAAAGCTGGCTGTATGGATGTTTTCTTGCCGACCATACTTAGCATATCCATTTCAGGTTATGGGATTGCTATTTTTTGTATGTGGGAACCTGAGGTTTTGATTCAATGATTTTTTTTTGCTTGTGGTCCCTAAACTGTCCATTTTATCTTCCATAGATCAGTGGTCTTGACTAGGCCTGAATATCTTGATCAACATAAAATGAGAGGGGAAAGATTTAAAAGGGACCCGAGGGGGTAACTTCTTCATGCGGAAGGTGGTGGGTATATGGAATGAGCTGCCAAAGGAAGTGGTTGAGGCAGGTACAATAACAACATTTAAAAGACAGTTGGACAGGTACATGGATAGGATAGGTTTAGAGTAATATGGGCCAAACACAGGCGAGTGAGACTAGCTTAGGTGGACACCTTGGTTGACATGCACTGAATGAGCTGAAGAGCCTGTTTCTGTGTTGTATGACTCTATGACTCTGTGACATAAGTGGAGATGTTGTCCTTTGCCAGTTGGTAGTTGCTGTGCTCTGAATCGTTCAATTGCATTTGTTGTAATACAAAAATAAAACTCACGTGTTAAAGTGGGATGGATGTTGTGTCTTTACATTTACATGAGCATACTACTTGGAGCCACTTTGAGACAAACAACCGCATGCTTGAACAGTGGTATCCACGATTATTGGAAATGTATACATGACTTTCAATGTGGTTTAACTGAGGACATTCATCTGGAATAAAAGTCACTTTAGCACTAAATCTAAAGAAGAAATAGAAACTTGTCAAGATTGTTATTCTAATGCTTTGAAGGATTGGAACAATTTTGTGTTTCAGTTGTAACTCTTTATTTTCGTACAGAACTACTAAACATACGCAGTTCAGAAAATGTATCTTGAGTGGCCTGGAAAGGCATTTTGTTTGTTAACCGCTGTTCCTTGACTGCAGAGTTTTCTGTAGTTACTTCTATAGATTCAGTGAGAAGAGGGAAAGCATGAATTATACTAGTGAAGAATGAGCTTACCCATCCCAGTGAGAACAACTGAATGTGGTGTATAAACTATTATGACGCTAGAGTAGTTTCATGCTCATCAAGGTGTGTCACCTCCAACACTATCACGTTTTTATATGAGTAGAAGATGGAGAAATATGGAAGGCAATTAGGACGAAAATATTATCAAGATGGGAGAAATGCAGGGCAATGGTTAATTAAGATATATACACACAAAAGTAAAATGCTGCTTATGTTAGAAATAAAAATTGATGAAAGTCATTGATCTGAAACATTAACTCTTTTTCACACCATAGGTGTTGCTTGAACCATTGAGTATTTCCAGCATTTTCCGTTGTAATTTCAATGTACGTTTATTCAAATACCTAAAGAATAAAGCTCCCTCTCAAAACAAGTTCCATTTAAACAGAGTTTACAAAATTAGTCTTGAATACTTGTATTAGCACCAATTTTACATTGAGTAAGGAATTGATATTCATTAAAACCTTGAAAGAAACAAGCAGATAAATGTTTTATTTTGGTAACATTAAGGATCTTCACACCACTGCCTCAAAGTTATACTTCACATTATTTTCGGTGCTTAAACCTGTACTATGTCCTGCACTAACACCCAATCTGATCTTCCCCATAAAAATCCTGAAGTTGGCCAAAGAGATATTTGAAACAGCATTTCACCTAGAAACATGAGTTAAAACAGGATCTGCATTATTCCTGACTGGGCCAGACTCAAGTGAAAACAACTTCCAATACTTTACCATACAGCAATCTAGCAAAGGGCATTAGCCCTTAAAGGCATATTCATGAGAGACAGAAAAGAATCACACACGGTATAACCACCACATAGGAGAGAGGGGCTGCAAGAAAGTGAGAGGGAACTCGCTAGATTAATGAAAGGGACATTGAGACCCTAATAAATGGTACACATCAAGGGGTTCAGAAAATCAACCAGGCCACTGTGGAGCCTGGCATGAAGTGACCGCAGCTGTCTCCTCCAGCAATCCCCACTCATTCAAGCAGTGCAGAAACAAATGTAATGTCCACACAAGAAATATCAGGGTGAACTACTCACTGCTGTAAGCAACTGAAGTGAGCCACTTTAGCAAAAGGATCAGGGATTCATTCATTGAAATATTGTCATCAGTGCAGTTGAAACTGCAAAGGATGATATGAAAGATTACCTTGTGTTCTTTGGGCTCTCTCAGCTGAGTACTGGTGAACATTATCAGTGTGAATTTTGTACCATAGAGGTAATTTTGTTTACATTGGGAACAATGACTTAACTTAACAACCTGCTTATAAAAAACATCTCTGTGTGGGATCCCAAATAACCCATACAATCAGTACCTCCCTGCCCTTTCTGTCAGGAGATGATGTTGGTGTTTTGTTGGGGCTTTCCCTGGGAGCGTTCCTCATCCTCCTGCTCCTTTTGCTCCTGCTGTCCTTTAATCTTCACCTCATCCCCCTCATGATCTTCCGCCTCCAGCACCAGCTGATCTCTTCTTATTGTTAAGTCGTGCAGCATACTGCACACGATGTTGAAGTCTCCACACCTGGTCGGGATGTGCTGCACAGAAGGGAACCTGGTCTTTGGAATCTCAAAGAGGTCTTCAACAGCAATTCTGATATGTGTGTGGCTCTCACTGTAGCGTTGTTGAGATTATGTAGTTGGAGATTGCACTGTTGTGAGGAGGTGGCAAAGTAGAGAAACTTGCCCGTTGTGCTGGCTGTTAAAAATGCCATCAGTTCGAACTCCCTGAGGATGAACAGGTCACGTTCACTTCCAGGCAACTACGATCAAGAAATTCTTCTCACAACACCCAAATGTCTGTCCCATCTGAGCATGGAAAATATCCTGGTTAATAAGGGGAAATTCAATGGTCGATGCTGCCAAATCCCAGTGTTCGAGAAGCCACCTGGCCATTGTTAAAGTCAATGCAAATGAATTCATTTATTCATGAAACACTTCCTGGGTGGCCTCTCTGACACAACAGTGAAGACATGGCAGAGATCTGTTGCAGCCACTTCCAAAGAACATGGGGTGAGGAAGCTGAGAGTCAATGTAAAGGTGTCTATCACATAGAGAGTGGTCCAGGCATGAGAGTGTGGCTGAAAGTCATTTGTTTCTCTGAAGAGAGCCTTGGGAAAACCTGAGCCTGCGAATACATTGAAGCAAATAAAAACTGCAGATGCTAGAAATTCAAAACTAAACCAGAAATGCTGGAAGAACTCAGCAGGTTGAGCAGTATTAATGGGGGCACAAATGTAGCCAATGAATCAGGTCGATAGTTGAAAACAACAGGCTTGAGCTGATGTGGATTTGAAATTAATTAACATGTTAAAATTAATAGTACTGGAGAAATTATTGCAATTGAAAACCAGTAAATCATCAAGATCTGATGACTTACAGCCCAAGGTTCAAAAAGAGTTGGTAATGGAGATGGTGGATGAACTGCTTGTCATGAAGAAGAAGAAGAGGGTAAACAATTAGGGAAGTAAACAGCATGTTGGCCTTTCTAGTGAGAATTTAAGGAAAGAATAAAGATGTCTTACTGCATAATGTGACTGCACCTGGAATATTATGTAGAGGTCTGGTCTGCCTACCTAAGAAATTATACACTTAAGATAGAAGGAGTTCAGTGAATGTTTACAAATTGATTTCTAGGATGGGAAGAGTTGTCCTATGAAGAAAATTAATGCAAGCTGGACTGAAACAGACCTGATACTCATCAGGCCAGACAGAATCTGAGGACAGAGAAACAGAGTTAAAATTTCAGGTCAATGATCTTTCATCAGAACTCTCTTGAGTTTAGAAGAATTGGGATGATCTCATTGAAACATACAGAGTTGTTCTAGGACCTAGCTGAGGAATATAGAATCAGGGTTACAGTCTTAAACTAAGGAGTCATTCAGGACAGAGATGAGAAAAACGTCGTCACTGAGGAGGTAATGAATCTTCAGAATTTACTGCCCAGACGGGATGTGGAGATTTGGTAACTGAGTATTAAGGGAATTAAGGAATATTGGGTTAGTGCAGGGAAGTGGTGCAGAGATAAAGGATCAATTGTGATTTAAATAAATGGTGGATCGGGCACACAGGCCCAAATGACCTACTTCTACTTCCGTCCGAAGTTCTCTTGTTCTTAGAGCTGATTGGACAGTGGTCTTGTGCTTGTCTCTCTTATAAAACAGGGCATTGGTTTTGACAACACTCTACTCCATACATTTTGTCAGGAGGAGGACGTTGTTGGAGTTATCTTGCTCTGCTTGCATCTTGCCAGAAGATTGTATCTTCTCCAACCCTGGCACGGAAGTCACCTCGGAGGATCTGGGATGTGCGTCAAAATAGAATTCCTACTTGTCCATATCCATAGCTTCTAGGCACATGTTGAAGACCATGGCATATTGGTTTATATAAAAAGTAGAACAGTACAGTACAGGAACAGGCCCTTCGGCCCACGATGCCTGTGCTGAACATGGTGACAAATTAAACTAAATCTCTTTTGCCTGCACATGATCGGTTTCCCTCCATTCCCTGCATATTCATGTATCTATCTGAAAGCCTCTTAAATGCCACTGTCATATCTGCTTTCACCACTATCCTTGGCAGCCCGTTTCAGGCACCTACTACACTCTGTCAAAAAAACTTGCCCCGCACATCTCCTTTAAATATTCCCTCTCTCATCTTAAATGCATGTCCTCCAGTATTTGACATCCTTGTTTAGAACGAGTCGAAGGAACATTAAGCATTCACTTATCCTGTCAAGGAGGTACTGAGATGCCAGACTACTTATTTATGAGCAAAGCTCAATGCACAAAGACAGTGTACGTAATGCATCTGTCAGGATAGGAATGCTATTCAGACCTATCATGGTTAGAGCTGATGTTTTGGGTCCTGGGTGGAAGATCCTGTATGTGACCTTTAACATAGAATAACCATTGCATGTCAGCTACCACTCAGACTTGAAAGAACAAGGTCTTGATCCAGTGGCTATGGGGTTCAAGATGAGTGACTAGGCTCTGCTCCGTAGATATTAACATGTAAATGGTCAGATACATTGGTACTTGTTCAGTCTTAATGTACAAAAAAGGCTGAGTTTTACCTTTTATGAAGTTTATTCATTTACTTCAACCCTGCTGAGTGCACATGTCTGCAAGCACACTCCTGCAGTGATCGACCAAAATAGCATTGCCAAAGAACAAAATGGTGACAAGATAAGCCTCCAAAAGCAATATGTCTTCTTCTGGTTTGGAAGGGAACAGCTATCAACTACATACATTTCTACATTCAACAATATGCTGGAATTCTCCTCTCTGGTAAGATAAGATAAGATATCTTTATTAGTCACATGTACGTCGAAACACACAGTAAAATACATCTTTTGCGAAGAGTGTTCTGAGGGGCAGCCCGCAAGTGTCGCCATACTTCCGGCACCAACGTAGCACGCCCACAGCTCCTAACTCGTACATCTTTGGAATGTGGGAGGAAACCTGATCACCCAGAGGAAACCCACACACATACGGGGAGAACTCCTTACAGACAGCAGCCGGAATTGAACCCTGGTCGCTAGCGCTGTAAAGCATTACGCTAACTGCTGCACTACTGTACCGTGCCGTGGTAGAGTATCTGATCTCTGCTTGGGGCCATGAATGTTGTTTTTCAGCTTCTATAACCCAGGAACCCCAAGAGGTGTTGTCCCCAGCAATTTCTCAAAACAACCTTTCCAATGTCGTATGATTATCCAAAGATATTTCAGAAACCTGGACCTGTTTTAATCCAGTGGCCCTTGCTTATATTTGGTCTATGTGTTGGCAGACTCTCGGTTCTGAGAATGGTAGGGTAATAACTGTGGTTCTTTCTCTGTGGGCCACCCCTTCATGGCATACTCACAATCCTCGGGCAACACAGGATCTCTTGTTGTCCAATGACTGATTTACATAGTATTCACAGGTACAGTGTCCAGATGACCCAGCATGGACCTGAATTCCTTAATCAGCAGTCATCTCTCGAACTGGAAGGCCACTGACAGTTATCTATGTCTCCATGATATTTCTGGCTTTGAAAACAATAAGATATTCAAGTACTTTCAAGGTCAATTGCCAACTTTGAATTAATGGGGAATACGTTTGAGGAGCAGGCTTCATTTCATTCAACAGGGAAATTGGGAGCTTGTGATCTGTATAACTGGTGAAATTACATCCACAAATGTACTTACGAAACCATTGCAGTCTTTATCCAGCTGAGAACATCTTTTCTGCTGCTGTCAGTGCTCTGGACATAAACCCAATTGACTTTTCAGAACATCTTCCACCTGACAGGACAGAGTAGTACCATGGCTACATGGTGATGCATCATATGATAAGATTAAATCTGTTCTTCAGTAGTGAACACCCATATCAGCAGATAGTAGCCATGCTTTGGAATTCACAAGTGCCTTTGCTTGAGCTTCAGTCCACTTCCACTCATGTCCTCTTGTAGCATTTGGTACATTGGAGCCAAGATGGTTGCTAGATTTGGCAAGAGCTTACTATAATAATTCAGTAATCTGCTTTGGCTCAGTTACATTAGCTAAGACGTTGGTAATGGTTTTTACCATCTCTGGATCCAGGTGTACATCTTTAGCATCCATGTAGTGTCCCAAGCACTTACTTGTCTTTAAACATGGGCCTGCCCTTTCCAGTCTGCGCAACATTTCTTTCAGATTCCGCAGGTGTTCATCTCTCAACACTCCCACAACCAGGATATCATCCAAGTACAAGGCAACCCTGGGAATGCCCTGCAGCAACTTTATATGTATCTCTGAACGATTGCAGGCACAGACAAAACTTCAAAGGGTAAACGATCGTATGTGAACAAGCCCTTGTGCGTGTTTACAGTCAAAAACTTCTTAACCTTCTCTCGAATTCTCTATCCCAGAGGCTCGTGGAGGCTAGACCACTGCAGGTATTTAAAGAAAAGGTAGATTACGGGGAAATAACACAGAAGAGATGAGTCCTGGGTCAGATTAATCATGATCACATTGAATGGCAGGGCTGGCTTAAGGGGCTGACTGACTTCTATTTCCTTGTGTTCTAATGTTCTGGACTGATCCCCCAAAACTATCTGTTGCTATTCATGACTTATATCCAGGTTAGTGAACCGCTGTCCTCCAGAAATCAACCAAAATGGTGTCCACCAAAGAACACAAAAGTGATGGACAATAAGCCCCCAAATGCACCATGACCCCTGTTGGCTTGGAGAACAACTTTAACAATTTTATACAGTTAGTACTGCATAAGTTAAATGCAATACCCCAGTATGCATGCATATGCATGCAGGTGCACGCATGTTCCCAATGCCTCATTCTCGGTATCCTCCCCTTAACCACTTTCATGCTCAATCCTCTCCATTCCTGAGCCTCTTCTCCTTTAGTGGCTCCATACCCTCGAACTGCTTCCTACCTGCCACAAAGCTACTGCCATTAACTGCCCTGTACTCTGGGGTGACACACTGCTTAACGATGGTGCACTTGGAACAGAGAGCAAGGCAGAGAGGCATGGCAAGGATTTTGGGATGGGTGAGGAGAGGTAAGAGAAAATGTAGAGAGAAGAGATGCAGAGAAAAGAGGGGGAAAGGAGGAATCCCAATACAAGACAGGTAGGAGAAGGCCAAGTAAGAGTGTGCAAGAGAGGAGGGAAAGGATTTGACAGAGAGATTCTGAAGGAAAGTGGGAAAGGTATTCACTATAGTCGACACACATTTCGTGGTCTTCTTAAATTGTTTGATCAGCTTGCAGTCAGTTCTGAAGTTGCCTACTCAAGTCTCCCCGGTGTCCATTTAAATTGCTCTGAAGCAGACCTGGAAGGATGATCGTTTACCGGATCTGAAAGGTAAATGGCCTAGCGGATCGTGTAGGCTGAACCAGGTGCAGGGATGGACAGAGAGAAGCGGCAACTAACCAGGGAATGTGCAATGATAATTGATCACAGAGTGAAGCAAGGAGAGCAGGGTGATTGGACGTTGAAGGCTAAATGAGAAGAGGGTGTGGACACGG
The DNA here is from genome assembly GCF_009764475.1 of Pristis pectinata. NCBI lineage: Eukaryota > Metazoa > Chordata > Chondrichthyes > Rhinopristiformes > Pristidae > Pristis > Pristis pectinata. Next base: position 115,682,282 of record NC_067407.1, read on the forward strand.
CAGGGTGAAGGAGAAATGATGCAGGTAAATGGGATTAGTGTAGATGGGCACAAGGACAGCATGGATATGGCAGGCCGCAGAGCCTGTTTCTGTTCTGTATGAGGCTAAACTAATGACACAGAACTTCAGGGTTTTATTGGTTATCATGGCAAATATTCCTAGTCTGTGCACAATTGTTGACTGAGTTAAAAACATAAGCACATCTATATTGTCAATGCATTTTTGAATTCCCTTTTGGCCAGTAAATTCTGGAGACAATGAAAGTCCATTTCCATGAAAGACTCCATGTTTGTGGGGATTATGTAACCATCCTGCAATCATGATCTAAGATATCTGTGGAATTTTTAAAAAATGGATAGGAAAGGTTTAGAGGGATTTGGGCCAAACAAGAGCAAATGGAATGAGCTTAGATGGGCATCTTGGTCAGCATGGACCAGTTGGGCCAAAGGGCTTCTTTCCTTGGTGTATGACTCTATGACTTTAATTGATTGCTGGAAAAATGTAAACCAGGTGGACACACTCCCCGCCCTGAAGAAAATTGGTGCTAACCAATTTAATGTATAGATATCTTTTTCTCGGGCTGCAGATTCATCCTCTTCACTTGTCAGTTTTTCTATCCTCCACAGCCACCATCCTAGTTTGCTCCCTTGGCAATTTTGTCATCTTGCTGGGATAAAGCACCAAATGGACTCGGCAGCCTTGTCCACATAACCAGAGAAAAACTGCCGCAGTGTACTTGGAGATCAGCATGGATCACCACCTTTTGGTGCAGAAGGTAGAACATTTTAATTACATAAAACAAAGCTAAGAGTTATTTTCTTTGCAACCTATGCCATTTTTTTCTTAGCACTCACTGATAGGATCAGTTTTACTTTAGACATAATGCTACAAAACATGGATTGATTTCAAGCAGATTTTTTGGCAAATATTCTGAAGCAAATTTGTGTTCTTTTTGAATCAGTAGTTTATGTCCAAGGTAATTCACCTCCAAAATGTCAGACGATAGGATTACAGCTGCATAAAGAAAGTCACCCAAAGAGCAAATATTTGGAGCTAGAAAGGGCTTACTTTTTGGCACGTGCTGATGTTACGAACTTGGCAAGATTTAAGATGCAGCATCTGGAGAAACTGAAGTGAAGGATGTAAAAGTTCAGTGAGATGTGCCTGTAAGTTTGCCTGCAACCGTGGTATTTCTCAGGGATCTGCAGCTCCATTCATCTAATGAAAGTTCAACCACTGGACGATGGGAAAGGAAAACACTCATCTAACAGCAATTTTTCACACTGCTGTTTGCTTTCCCCATTTTCATTCCAGTCTTTGGAGACCTATTCTGAACTTTCAGAAGTGTGATGCTCAGAACTGTTGAAATAGCCAGTTATAGCTCCCAGTGGTTCCTTATTTCACACCTTCAAAAAATTCCATAGTAAGTAATCTAAGATATTTCATAATAGTCACTGTGTTGTGAAATCTATCTTTTGTTATTGGAACTCTAGTGCTGAGTGATCAGCTATTTTAGTTTGTTACCTGGGGAATAAAGGTTCTTTAGCAAGCTTTTCAGAAAACACTGGAGATGAAAAAAAGACATTTACTGGAAAACAACAGTCATCCCACTTAAGCGCATCACTCCAATATTATATCTGTCATTAACGATTAAAAGAATTCTCCTTGCATCACCTACTGTGCCTCAGTAAATTGTTAATGCTCTTAAAATTGTTATTTACCATTTTCTATATAATTGCTCTGCACTTAATTTGCTTTTCCGAAGTAAATTGAAATCTACAAGTTTGCAGATGATACCACCATTGTCGGCCGTATCTCAAACAGCGAGGAGTCAGAGTACAGGAAGAAGATAGAGAGCTTAGTGGAATGGTGTCATGCCAACAACCTTTCCCTCAATGTCAACAAAACAAAAGAGCTGGTCATTGACTTCAGGAAAGGGGGCGGTGTACATGCACCTGTCTACATCAATGGTGCTGAGGTCGAGAGGGTTGAGAGCTTCAAGTTCCTAGGATGAACATCACCAACAGCCTGTCCTGGTCAAATCACGTAGAAGCCACGGCCGAGAAAGCTCACCAGCACCTCTACTTCTTCAGGAGGCTAAAGAAATTCGGTTTGTCCCCTTTGACTCTCACCAACTTTTACCGATGCACCATAGAAAGCATCCTATCTGGATGTATCACGGCTTGGTACGGCAACTGCTCTGCCCAGGACCGCAAGAAACTGCAGAGAGTTGTGGACACAGCCCAGCGCATCACGGACACCAGCCTCCCCTGCTTGGACTCTTATCTTTACCTCTCATTGTCTTGGTGAAGCAGCCAGAATAATCAAAGAACCCACCCAGCCGAGTCATTCTCTCTTCTCTCCTCTTCCATCAGGTAGAAGATACAGGAGCCTGAGGTCACATACCATCAGGCTTAAGGACAGCTTCTACCCCACTGTGATAAGACTATTGAACGATCCCTTTATACAATGAGATGGACTATGACCTCACGATCTACTTTGTTGTGACCTTGCACCTTATTGCACTGCACTTTCTCTGTAGCTGTGACACTTTACTCTGTACTGTTATTGTTTTTACCTGTACTACATCAATGCACTCTGTACTAACTCAATGTAACTCAATGTAATGAATTGACCTGTACAATTGGTATGCAAGACAAGTTTTTCACTGTACCTCGGTACAAGTGACAATAATAAACCAATACCAATACAAATACCAAAATAAACAATTCAGAATTTTGTACACCTGTGCTTTGCTTCCCAGCTGTAATTAATATATTACTTGTTCTTAATAGTCCTCTTCTTTGTATGTGAGATTAATCTTGTTGCTCATGTTGATGGCCTTTGCACGGTATAATAAAAATGGAAAATCTGAGGCACAGTCAGCAGGTCAAGCAGCATCAGAGGAGAGAGATACAGAGTAATCCTTTCAGGTCAATGCTTTTTCATCAGTGCTTTAAGAATAGTTAGACTTGTAATGCATTCTGCTCATTCTTTCGGGCATTTCCTGCTTTTTATTTCCAGTCTCCAGAATTCTCAGTATTTTGCTCAAGCATATCTCTTGCTGGATACTGAGTGTAACAAATCTGATTCAACTGATGATATGATTATGCATGGAAATGATTAGAATTTAAAAATGTGATACGTTTTGCATTTTTTTATGTTTCTCAAGAGCATGGGATAATAATTTTTAATGGCTGGGACAGATTTTTTTAAGTTGTAGGCATAGGAGTCTCAGTAAATCAAACAGTGAATTCAGTAGATGCTACCCAGAATAGGTACCACGATGAGCGGTGAGACAAAGAGCAGAGAGGCATTTAAGTGTATAACAAAAATGCTGATATATGGGAGGAAGGAGGCTTCTGTATGGGCAAGGACTATTTGGGCTGAATGGCCTGTTTCTGCTGTATACTTTTAACACTTTAGATCATAAACTTTCAACAATGGTTGGTAATTTGGTTTGGCTTACATCATTCATGTTTCAATGGTAAAATCTCATCTGGAGCTCATTGCAAACTGCGGTTGTCTCACAGTAAGACCCACTGCTGTGATCATTTTTCAGGCTTTGAGCTGAACAAACATTAAACCTGTTAATAAAGCATTGTGCTAACTTCAAAACTGCAATCACAGGAATTTGTACTAAGCCACGAATGACTTAGAGGAGAGAGAGCGCTTATATTCACATTGTGTCTTTCATGAGTTTAGGGCTTGGTTTCCAAAAGCACTTTACAGCCAATTCAAACTATTTTTATGTATGTAAAACACGACCACTACAGAAAATTCTGAAACAAAATTGATGCATTGACTCAGTGGAACTCACGCCCAACATAACATGACAGATAAGGGAAAAAAAATCCTCCCAGCATTACAATTTGGAGGCTGTGGTCAATTTGATTATTGCTTCACTGAGGTATTAATGAACATATGATTTGTTTTATGATGCTTAGAACTATGCTCCAGTATCCAAAAAGGATCTGAAGATATGGTTAAGTTCTATTAAAATATGTAACAAATTTGAGCTAATATGATTTTTTTTAAAGTTGTAAAACATGGATTTTTTGTTTTACTGCAAAATTGTTGTGTTCTACTGCAAAAACTGACAGGTTCTGATTGAATCCCCTGAGAAGAGTTGCTTCTCAATCTAAACTAAGCACTACTCGGATATTTTAGGGTATCTTATAGTTCAATAGTTCTTCACCAGAAGTAAGGCCATCCTATACCTTTTTGGAACAAGGGATATTAATAAAAACAGAGGGCACTGATGATACCTAATTCACATTCAATATATACCAAAAGATTTCTCACCTAATTGAGGAGCAGGGATATGGGGAAGAGGAAAGGCATTGTAACCCAGAATATTATTTAAATGCAAAGAGGTAATGCTTTATTTGCAAATTAGCACATCGTTATGACAATGTTATGTGTATGCAAAGGAGAAATATCACGTAACTCTCTTGTCTCTGTCACACACACATGGATACACAGAGAACAGCATGTTCCACACTTAAAAATGCAAGATCCAGCTTAAAAGCATTGGTGAGCAATATAACCACCAACATAAGATGTGCAGATTCACTCAACAATTTCTGCAGCTGTACCTCTGTCAGTTAAGCTTTTGTGTGATTGGTGCATTCCAGGTATCCACTTTTATAGGGGTATTACAAAAAATACATGCAAGGCAAATCAGTTTTGACAGAACCCAATCCCGTTGGTGGGCATGGTGCAATTATTTCAAACATTCTCCTTCTCCCGTGTTCCATAAATAGTCTCTCCATTCACTTAGTCTGGGAATAATATGAAGAAAATTCTATGCATCAGTGCTCAGGCAAGAACGGTTCCTACAATACAAAATAACTAAGTACATCTAAGATATTTTTTCAAGGAACGATAGAAAGTATGACTGATTTCTGTGAATTAAAAGTATCACTGACATCTTGAGCTAGCACAGGAGATGCAAGCACAGATTACAAACAACAAAACAGAGGTTTGTGCTGAGACGCTGGCAGAACGCACATTTAGGATTCAAATAGAGGGTCTCTGTCAGATGCTTCCAGATAACCAAAACAGAACGCTTGTTCTATACCTGCGATTTAATATTGCAATCCAAAGAGGAACTTGTTCCCATCATCAGCCTCATCATCATCCCTTGTCCCTGAAGATGACAACCAACAACAGCTGGCCCTGCCAGAAACAGAAGGCAGCAGTAAGCACCTTGTCTCAGTGGCTGAGATAAATCAGCAGGAATAGGACTTGATAACCACCACTGTTTTTTCACAATGTTGCAAAAAGTGACAGGCAAAGCATACAATAAATATGAAGAACATAATGGGAGATTATGCGTTTTGCCACTTGCAGCTGGATGTACATCTCCAGAAATCAACAGTGTGCAAACCACAATTTACCATTCTTGTTTTCCTGGGATGTGCTCCTTACCATTGCCATTCCCATTTATTCCATCTCTGCTGATGCATATGAGAAGCAAACTGATATTTTAACACAAGTCCTTCATTTGTGCTAAGTTCACTTTTGAATCCTAAAAACACAACAGAGACTTCCATAATCTCTGAATAAGTGCTCAGCTTTTAGTCCTTTTGTGTGTGGTCCAGGGCAAATGTGAACTTCTACTGAATGCAGCCTGCTGCTGACAGACCATCCACTCTTCAATACATCTTTATGATGGGTCTAGCCAGAGGCCAGTAATGTAGATTGTTGCAGGACCTGGAGAACTACCAGTTAAACTATTTGCCCCACATGTACTCCAAGGGACTTTCCTAGTGAGGGCATGAGCTGTGATGACCTATTGTGATGCAGGTCATTCAGCCACTGGGGTCTGTCTCTCAACATAACTGCTGCTGATGAATCTGGTATTTATTCCTAAACATAAGCCCCTTTGGTGTCAGAGTCTAAGAGCATTTCTTCCCCTCAAACCCCTACCCCTACCATCACCCTACCCCCACAATCCAATGTCTCTGCACCTGGAAAACATCAGTGTTAGGTGAAATAGCAATCTAAAGAAATTACACGCATTGGACAAATAGCCCAGAAATGCGCAGGACGCAATTATCTGATATCAACAAAATACCTAGGGAGCCCGTGCACTTTGGTAGACCATTGTTTAGAATGTAATGGTGTTTTCAAAAAAGTCCTATAAAATTACCTGTCCCATTCCTGATAGTTAATCATCTGCAAACCTTTTGCTAATGCAAATATTTGCTAATGCAAGCTGAAACACAGCCCTGGAAGCACGAGTAGGAGGCACAGCATTCCATGAGCTAAAAGAAGAATTCTGTATTTAGTAATGGCAAGCTGGGAGAGAACTATACTTTTACACTAAGGACCCATATCTAAGGAAACTGAATTAAGTTACAGGTTGGGGAATTAGTTTAAAAAATAGCAGTAGTGTGTTTGGGTTATACTGAAATGAGTTCTGGCTCAGAAATAGGGTAAACCTTCAGCAGATTCATTTTCAACCTTGCTCCTTGTGGTAACCTGGCACATTAGACTGCCCATTCTATTCACTTCAGTGAGTGGTGGGTGATCTCCTCTGTTGTTTTACTGCCAGGTAGTAAAGCAGAAAATTACCACTCAATGTTGAATTCTCACCAGATTTCCCTGTCTTTTGCCCGTTGTCTCTGTTTTCTGTATCACACATTGTAAACTGATCCCTGTTCATATTCAAGTTACTTGTTCACCCAGTGTGAAAAAGGCAGTATATCTGTATGCGTGAAAGCAGTGTGTTTGCACTAAGGGAAAGGAGTAATATTCCATTCTGAATGTACTGGAAAAGTTCACTAACCCCACCTGTATGAAATTGATGTACCAAGTCTGGACTGCAGAAATGTACAAAACCTACTCAAAGTCATATATCAAAGTTGGGTATTTGAGTCTCAATAGATCTCTTGGTTTCATTTTCTCCCCTGCCTACTATCACAAACTTGCTGACTCCATCAGTGAGGTAGTAACCAGGGATTTCTATTTTCATGATTTCCCAGCACTCTTTATAAGAGTAGGACATTCCACTAAGAAAGTGATCACTCCTTGCTACCTCCCACAATTTTGTAATATCCATGATGAAAATATTTGCTTATTATCTTGATGTCCAAAATGTCATTGCCAATGTTGATCCTCCCAGTAGTACAGACAGGCAGTGATCAAGGATAGAGCCTTTATCTATAATTTCTGCTTTTATTTTCTGGTAAGGATAACACAGTCCCTTTTGGAATTAGTTTTTTATGTGACACTTTTTGTCATTTTCCAGCTGTAATGAAGGTTTTCTGCCATTTTCAGGATTTCCTAGCATTCTTTGTAAGAGGAGGATATTCTGCCCATCAAACACTTTTCCTTCTCGGGCAGTCAACTTACTTCCATTCAGTTCTAAGGTGACTTATGAGGCCAATGTGGGACTTGTAGGATGTACGGGTGGAAGATAGAACTGGGCTCACTGAAAAATAGTCCAGACCCGGAGACTAACCCTGACCACCAACTAATGCCTTCATTTTAAAAAAATGGCAAAGACAAAGCTGGAATAAGTCTTTAAAAATTTGCATCTGTAAAGCATGAGTAAACAGATTTAAACCTTTAAATAGAAAATTAAGGAAGGTCATCAGTACAAAACACTGGAGTGATTTCAGCAAAATTGCAGGTTACAATGGGATGACCTTGGGATTGTAGGGCAAATAAATTATGATCAATGAAAAAAGCTCCTTTTGCTTCTTGTGTTGTTATGATTAAGAATGCTCTATTATTGACAACATAATTTCACCACAAGCTCTCCCAAACCCTTACCCTGGCTCCTTTAAACCAGTTCCTTTCCTGTCTCTCATCTTTCTGGACAAATGCACCTGAACCTCTGGCAGTAACTTTGAGTAATTGGAAATTCCCACAGAATCCTTCTGTAACAAATAGTCTGATTGTTCTGTTTTTCTTGCATTAGTGGCAGTCAAACGGCAATATCAAGATCTTCTAAAGCAAATGTACTCCCTGGTAGATTAGCCACTTACTGAGCTTGATGGAATCTGAAATAGAATTGGCTCCAGTGCAAACAGGTGTTGAACATTAAAACAGTGCTGCTAACATCCCTGGTGGTGCTTTCTTTTTTATTTTACAGTTGGGAGTGCTACTCTTTGTTCTGAATTACTTTACCTCCTTATTGGAAATCACTTCATAGGCAGCATTTCATCTGGTAGACTGGTGCTTTTATGCTACAGTAGATTGCTTTTGTGCTGAATCACTGTCCTGAAACCTTAAACTGAAGCCGCCTTTGTGTTTACAATGAGTTTGGCTGACTAAATGTCTGATAGGTTTTATTGCTCTGTTTTACACTGTAGGAGCAAAGAGGGTAACAATTGTCATCTGTAACCCAGCAATGATTGAAATGATTTCTAATGGTCACCATTTTGCTTGACCCAAGCTGTTGCTATCCTTTATGTGAGTTTTTATTATTTGCCTATTTTGGATGTTTATTGAGAAATATCACTCTCTTTATAAAATTGCCCCTAAAAATCACAGTCAGTAGATCCCACTTGAAACACTAACTCTTCTAGAGAATGCATGGTCAGTGTCCTGAAATACCCATTGGTGTGCAAGTACTTCAATTCCAACATGACAAGGGTTTTGGTAGGATTTTAAGAAGCTGGAAGGGGGGAATATTATGTTGGTTAGTTGGGGGTGCAACAGACATACACCAAATGCTTTCCAAGTTTGAGGTCATTGTCAGCGATGTATGGTTCAAGTGAGGTGTGTGCATTCAAATGAAAGACCAAGCAAGTACTCAGAGCAGGTAACGGAGGCCTAGAAGGAGACAAAGAACAAATGTTACAATGAAACTCGTATACAGAGACCCCTGGATGAAGAGGAGGGAGCTCTTACAAACTGTTCCCACCCTGCTAGTGGATTACGAAGGCAGAAGTATCTTCCTTGATAATTATTCTGACAATAAGGATGACAAGGAGAGGATAATCACAGCAAAGACCATAGAAGAACTCCTGAACAAGTTCAAAACTTGAATTCCTCTGCCTCACCCCTACCACCCCGCCCCCCCCACCCCATTCTCATCTTCGACCAGTACATATATTGTCACCTGGAATGTCAGTGAGGATTGGTGCCAGATTGTTCACAGGACCTTGGGATATTGAAGGCATTGTGAGTGGATGCAGAGGCTCAGATAACTTGGTGGGGGAGAAGGCTTTCCATCATTCTAGAACTGTGAGCCCGAGAACAATTGACTATGCAATTGAATAGGTGAATGTTGTCTGAATGTCCCTCCCTGTGGAGGCAGAGCTTACACTCTATCAGGACTCCAGCAACTGACATGTACAACCTGAACTTTGATAACAGTACTATTGGAACAAAGCCAGTAACATAACAAAGATGTAGAGTCGTTGCTTTTTTGGTGAAGGCTTTCTGTTTGGATCTTGGTGCGATAGCTGGCACAGCTCTTCTGTGAACTCATTGATGATTTAAACTTTTCGCACTACAGTCTTCACGAATTCATAGGCCTGTAGATTCTCAAGGCGGGGTGTAGAGTAGAAGGGTGGCACTAGTTAAATCTTGCAAGTGACATCATCCTCAGATATTGATTCTTCCTTCACTTCCTCCATTTTGTACTGTTCCTCTTCCATTGCAATGAGGAACAAAGGAGCACCAATTGACAATCCCATGACGCTCAGGACACCTTACCATGGCTTCAGGCAAAGGTGCCCTTAGGATCTCATGGGCCCTCCGGTTGTTCGATGCCATCCTGTTCAGGTAGAAAGCAGAAACACTTTGACACAAAGATCTTTTTTGCTCTAGTTACACCTCCATTTTACGTTTGCTTCAACTAAGCCAAAGCATTAACGGAAAGGAGGATCATAAATAGTCATTGCAGTGCTAGCAAGACCTTATGTTAGAGATGGCACAATGGCACTGCATGTACTACAACTGTTTCACAACTCCAGTCACCTACATTTGATTCTGAACTCTGATGCTGCTGTTCTGCGAAGAGCTGATGAAGCATGCAGTTATCAACAAACAAATGATATGGTGTGGACAGAAAGTTGGACATGTCCTGGTTGTTTATCTTTGTGTATATGATTGAATATTAAGCAGAGGTGAACATAAAAGCTTCTTATAACAAGATCAGGATATGTTTAGTCTGTTGTGAACATGGTTGCAACCCAATTCTGATGGATGTAAATCTTCACAGCTGGAAAATTTCTGGATTTGAGCCAATGATCCCAGTAATTTGCATTCATGTGAACTCTGGGTCCAGGTTCCCTTTTGTCTTCACTCACATATGTCACAGGCAGAAAGACCCAAAGGCAATAAGAGGCAGCTAATTCATTGCCCAAAACAAACTAAATGCCTTCGCAGACTACACACTTGAGGCTCTTTCAGCGTGGTCATATTGCTGGGTCTTGTACTTATACACTGGTCAGGAGACTCTAACTCTTTCGTTTGATTGAGATTGCTTTTCTTTGCCTTGAGTCATTGTCTTTTGCTTCATTTGCTGCCTCTCTACTCTCCCCTCTTTGTTGAGCTGTACCCAACTCAGTTATTTGTGCAGATGTTGACACATTAACAGCTCTCCCAGAGCAAAATCAGCAACAATGCGTGAGCTGTATGGTATTTAACAAGAAGTGAGACAATCAATGATTCATCATAAAGCTAAAGGAATCATAAAACATTTGTCCTCAGGGCTCCTTATTTCATGCTTACGAACCTGTCTGCTGCCCCTTTGGAAGCAGGACAACACAGAGGAATCAATAAATGTCATTATATTGCAGAAATCTTTCAATTCAATGTAGAGTGAACTATATTTCACAGTTAAACATTAATTGTGCCTGTATTCCATGTGGAGCATGGATTCATCTCAACACTTCAATGGTATGTTACACTTATAGTAAATGTACCTATATTGATTTGTAGAGCTATAGAGTTAAACAACATGGAAACAAGCCCTACAGCACAACTCGTCCATGCCGACCAAGTTGCCTACCTGAGCTAGTCCCATTTGTCTGTGTTTGGCCCATAACCCTCCTAAACCTTTCCTATCCATCAACTTGTCTAAATGTCTTTTAAGTTTTGTAATTATACCCACCTCTACTGCTGGCAACTTGTTGCATTTACCCACCACCCTCTGTGTGAAAAACTTGTCTTTCAGGTCCTCTTTAGATCTTTCCCCTCTCACCTTAAAGCTATACCTTCTAGTTTTAGACTCCCCTGCACAGGGAAAAGACTGACTATTTACCTTATCAATGCCCATTACGATTTTATATACCTCTATAAGGTCACCCCTCAGCCTCCTTCACTCCAAGGAAAATTGCCACAGCTTATCCAGTCACTCCAGTCCCTCCAGTCCCAGTAACATACTTGCGAATCTTTTCTGCACCTTCACCACTTTAATGGCATCCTTTCTGTAGCTAGGCGACCAGAATTGCGCTCAACACACCAAGTGTGGTCTCCCCAACGTCTTATACAGCTATAACATCACATCCCAACTCTTGTACTTAGTGCCCTGACCGATGAAAGCAAGGATGCCAAATGCTTTCTTTACCACCCTGACCATCTGTTTTGCCATTTTCAGGGAATTATGTACTTTTACCCCTAGGTGTCTCTGGTCTACAACACTCCCTTGGGCCCTGCCATTTACTGTGCACATCCTGCCCTGGTTTAACTGCCCAAAATGCAACACTTTACATTTGTCTGAGTTAAATTTCTTCAGCCATTCCTGTTTTAATCTTCGATAGCCTACTTCACTATCCATGATACCACCACTTTGTCTAACTTCAAACCAGTTTGGGTGCATGTTTTGTACATCAAAACACACAATGAAATGCATCTTTTTGCATTACTGAGACTGTGCTGGGGGCAGCCTGCAAGTGTTGCACTCTTCCAGCGCCAACATGGCATGTCCACGGCTCCTAACCTGTATGTCTTTGGAATGTGGGAGGAAACTGGAGCACCCAGAGGAAACCCACGCAGTCACGGGGAGAACGTACAATCTCCTTACAGACAGTGGCGGAAGATAATTCTCAACTTTTCAATTTGACACTGACTCTGCCATAGATGCACATTGACTCTGCGCATCCTATTATTATTTTCTAAATGTTTCATTGCAACTTCCTTAATAATATTCTCCCACTTACCCTTCTACTGACAACAAGCTGCTCTGCATTTCCTGCTTTCTCTCTCCATTCTTTCATAAGCAGTGGAGTTACATTTGCGACTTCTTTCCATTGTACAATACTAGATATAAAATAACCCTAACCCTCATTGGTTACCCAACATATTGATCTAGAAAACCACCTTTTATACAGTTCATGAATTTGTCCTCCACGTCACTACTCTAATTTGGTTTGCTAGCCTAAGTGTAGATTAAAGTCCCCCCTGATTATTTTAACAACCTTGTTACATAATACACTAGTTAAATTACTGGAGGAATCTACACAGGCCTTGATTATGGATTTGAAGGCAGGAGTTCAAATCCCACTGTAGCAGCTGAGAAATTCACGCCTGGAAAATCTGGAATTAAAATGGAATATGCAATCACTAGAAAGCTGTAAAATTCTATCTGGTTCACAAATGTCCTGGAGGATCTGTCACCCTGACCTGATCCAGACCCACAAACATGATTGAAATGGCTACTAAGTTCAGGGGTAATTAGACACACCTTACCAATACCTTCCACATCCTATCAATGATGTTTTAAAAGCTAGCTTCACTTTATTATCTGGACACCTATTCACATGTCATTGTTTTTCTTAGAAAAGAAATACCTCTCAAGTGTGGAAAAAAATATTTCATCAGCAGGATAGTGTGTGTGATGAGATGGTATAAGGCACTTGACTTTTACCCATGTCCCTCACCAAACCAAAATAAATATAAACTTAACTTAATGGCAGAGTGTCCTGTAACCCAACATACTTCTTTCTGTAACCCATTTTTTTATCACTGAATAAATGTTTTTCCATCTATTGCTCATCAGTCGCAGTCTGTCTATGTTTTGAAACTTCTGTCTTAAAAGAGAATTGGGAATTGGCTCTCGGTGCATAACCCACTCATCTATTTGGTTTCTGAGTACATCAAATAGATGTATTTTCAGCTTAACAATGAAGATACAGGAGCCTGAGGGCACAGACCACCAGGGTTAAGGACAGCTTCTATCCCACTCTGAGAAGATGATTGAACGGTTCCCTTATACGGTGAGATGGACTATGACTTCACGTTCTACCTTGTTGTGACCTTGCACCTTATTGCACTGCACTTTCTCTGTAGCTGTGACACTTTACTCTGTACTGTTATTGTTTTTACCTGCACTACCTCAATGCCCTCTGTACTAACTCAATGTAACTGCACTGTGTAATGAATTGACCTGTACGAACGGTATGCAAGACAAGTTTTTCACTGTACCTTGGTAAAAGAGACAATAATAAACCAATACCACTACCAATACCAATACTTGATTACTTTGTGGTGCAGCTGCTTTCTTTACAAGAGCTACTTGCACCTTATTAATAGTATACCCCATTTGTCAAGTATTGGTACTAATTAATGGTACTGCACTTCAGCTCTGCCTCTGTAGAATCGGTGAACATCGTGATGCCCATCTCCCTCCATCTCCATAAGTATTGTAGTTACATTTACACAGTAGTGGAGCAGAGAAAGGAAAATGTGCAGTGTGACCAAAGTTTCCAAATTTATTGTTGGCTGCTGCACCTGTACTTGTTATCTTACCTTGTCATTATTGAACAGGAGGAACCTTTCCATTGAACTGGCAGAGAAAAGGCAGGAGCATCTGATAGCAGAAGGAACTCCAGCTGTGAATTGTCCATTCAAAAATGCAGTCATAGCACTCATGCTGCAGGCTGAATAGACAACACATTTCATCACTTATTTGAAACATCCAAGCCATTATAGTCATATGCATATGAGTTTGATACTCTTGCCAAATAAAACAGAACATGCAGTGATTGGTCATAAATCAAATCCCATAAGTAAAACAGCAATTTTTCCCTTATTAACCTGATTCTGACTCAGGGTGCTTTCAGGACTCATTCAAAAGCTTTCCCCGTGCAATATCTTTTTCTATCTTTTTCCCATTATTGAGCAATCCAATACCAGAGGGCATGCATTTAAGGTGAGTGGGGGTAGGTTCGGAACAGATGTGAGGGGTATGCTTTTTACTCAGAGAGTGGTGGATGCCTGGAATGCGTTGTCTGAGAGGGTGGTGGAGGCAAACTCATTGGGGGTTTTTAAGAGAGGCTTGTTTTGGCACAAGAATAAGAGGAAAATAGAGGGATATGGACATTCTGTAGGTAGGAGGGATTAGCTTTGTCGGCACAATGTTGTGGGCCAAAGGGCCTGTTCTGTGCTGTACTGTTCTAAGTTCTATGTTCTAATATGGTAAAGGAATGCCCTCTGTGTTTTAACCTGATGCTTTGTACCTTCTACATCCATCAACAAGCTCCTTCAATGCACTTATGAATGAGAGAAGGAGGTCAGATGGATGGCTAATGGTGCAACTCTTCTGCTGGGATACTAGAGTTCCCTGACCATGCAGCCACAAGATGCTCAGTGGGCAGATATGTGAAGCTAATTGGGCTTTATCCTGGGAAGCATTTACAACGTTGATGCCAGTTTTTATCCATCCTCAATAGTGCCTCAGTATAACCAGAGATCTTTCAAAGAGCAGACTACTTGTTCATTGAAATCAGTCTTATTTGACCCCTCATATATGAATGCAGAAGATTGCTCTACTTTAGACTGTAGACCACCAAATTTGAGAACTTGTTGAGCTTATTTCCTCGTCTGAGGCCTCTCCATTGTGGAGCAACATGAGGAAAGGTGGAGATTGCTTAAGCTTCCATTGCAAGTAAATTGGCAGGCAAGTTGCAGATGATTATTGGGAAATCTCAGTTGTATGCTCCCAAAATGCACAAACTGCCTATTGTACTCTGAACTGACAGGAGAAACTAATGTTGACTTAACAGTCTTCATTTGTACACATTGATTAGCAATTCAGGGTTGAAACATTAATTCCCGAACCCAAGGGAACTGAGACTAATGGGCTGATTTTAGCCTAACTGGCCTATTGGAAACCTGCATAGATGACTTCACACCTGAATCATTTGGAATGTAAAGCTAATGTTGCACCCAATCCTGTCAGCTTCTCAATGGGTTGGATTAGAATAATTGTGTAGTGCAGTAGTGGGAAAGTGTGTATGGATCCGGAAGAAATAGCGGAGGTACTTAATGAATACTTTACGTCAGTATTCACGACAGAAAAAGATCTGGGGGATTGTAGTGGGGACTTGCAGTGGGCTGAAAAGCTTGAGCATGTAGATATTAGGAAAGAGGAGGTGCTGAAACTTTTGGAAAACATCAAATTGGATAAGTTGCCGGGACTGGATGAGATGTACCCCAGGCTGCTGTGGGAGGCGAGGGAAGAGATTGCGGAGCCTCTGACGATGATCTTTGCATTGTCAATGGAGACAGGAGAGGTTCCAGAAGAAAAGAAACCAATGGAAAAGATCCTGAGAGGCAGTATTTATGAACATTTGGAGAGGTATAATATGATTAGGAATAGTCAGCATGGCTTTGTCAAGGGCAAGTCCTGCCTTACGAGCCTGATTGAATTTTTTGAGGATGTGACTAAACACATCGATGAAGGGAGAGCAGTAGATGTAGTGTATATGGATTTCAGCAAAGTGTTTTATAAAGTACCCCATGCAAGGCTTATTGAGAAAGTAAGGAGGCATGGGATCCAAGGGGGCATTGCAGTGTGGATTCAGAACTGGCTGGCCCACAGAAGGCAAAGAGTGGTTGTTGAAGGGTCATATTCTGCGTGGAGGGCGGTGACAAGTGGTATACCTCAGGGATCTGTACTGGGACCCTTGCTCTTTGTGATTTTTATAAATGACCTGGATGAGGAAGTGGAGGGGTGGGTTAGTAAGTTTGTGGATGACACAAAGGTTGGGGGTGTTGTGGATAGTTTGGAGGGCTGTCAGAGGTTACAGAAGGACATAGATAGGATGCAAAGTTGGGCTGAGAAGTGGCAGATGCAGTTCAACCCAGATAAGTGTGAAGTGGTCCATTGCGGTAGGTCAAATATGATGGCAGAATATAGTCTTAATGGTAGGACTCTTGGCAGTGTAGAGGATCAGAGGGATCTTGGGGTCCAAGTCCATAGGATGCTCAAAGCGGCTGCGCAGGTTGACTCCGTGGTTAAGAAGGCATATAGTGTATTGTCCTTCATCAATCGGGGAATTGAATTTAGGAGCCGAGAGGTATTGTTGCAGCTATTTAGGTCCCTAGTCAGACCCCACTTGGAGTACTGTGCTCAGTTCTGGTCACCTCACTACAGGAAGGATGTGGAAGCCATAGAAAGGGTGCAGAGGAGATTTACAAGGATGCAGCCTGGAATGCGGAGCATGCATTATGAAAGTAGGTTGAGGGAACTCGGCCTTTTCTCCTTGGAGCGACGGAGAATTTGAGGGGGGACCTGATAGAGGTGTATAAGATGATGAGAGGTATTGATCGGGTGGATAGTCGGAGGCTTTTCCCCAGGGCTGAAATGGTGGCCACAAGAGGACATAGGTTTAAGGTGCTGGGGAGTAGGTATAGATGAGATGTCAGGGGTAAGTTTTTTCCTCAGAGAGTGGTGAGTGCGTGGAATGGGCTGCCGGCAACAGTGGTGGAGGTGGATACGATAGGGTCTTTTAAGAGACTGTTAGATAGGTACATGGAGCTGAGAAAAATAGAGGGCTATGAGTAAGCCTTGTAATTTCTAGGGTAGGGACATGTTTGGCACAGCTTTGTGGGCCGAAGGGCCTGAATTGTGCTGTAGTTTTTCTATGTTCTATGTTCTATAGTTCCCTATAATTCTCCAAGGGCTTTCTGACCATTAGCAGGCAGATATGTTATCTCTTGGCCCACATGGATGAATGTGATCATCATAGGGGTTATTTGGGAAACCAGAAAGATCCCAGAGCAAATGTTATCCCATATGTGTGTTGAGATATGAGCATTTTGAGCACCAGAGGAGACCCTGCATAAGGAAATAACAATAAGCTGCCAACAAAGGAGGTATCAGGGCAGGTGACAAACTACTTGATCTGAGTGATTAGTTTTAAGGAATTACATTAAAAAGGTAAAGAAATAGACAAGATGTTCAGGAGGGGAGTTGCAAGGCTTATAGAGGAGAGGTTTCTGGGGGCAGTCATCAAAAGCAGAGTGAAGGGAAAGGACAGAGTTAGTGGTGCATAATGTCTCAGAAGGTTGCAGGACCGATGGAAATAACAGAGAACCAAAGAAAAACTCCATGAAGGGATCTGAACACAAAAGTGTGAACTTTTGGGAACAGAGGAGAGAAAGTTAGAGCTCAAATTCTAACTGGGGTTGCAGGGCCAGTGGCAGACTTGTCACAATCAAGCTTGAGCGATTTCACTATCCAGACAAAACTGATGGCTAATGGCATCTTACTGCTGGATGGGAGCGAGTGAACATTGCATGAGGCTGGTACAGGAGTCCTGAAGTTAGCAGTAATGAAAGATAGTAGATCTAGAGGAGAAGAGGTTATCAAGACAAAAATTAAAGTTTGGAGAAAAGGGGGTTCAAAGCCCTTGCAGGTCGATAGGGTTGTTAAGAAGGCATATGGTGTGTTGGCCTTCATTAGTTGGGGTACTGAGTTCAAGGGCCACCAGGTGATGTTGCAGCTCTATAGAACGCTGGTCAGACCACACTTGGAGTATTGTGTTCAGTTCTGGTCGCCTCATTATAAGAAGGATGTGGAAGCTTTAGAGAGGGTGCAGAGGAGATTTACTAGGATACTGCATGGATTGGAGAGCATGTCTTACGAGGACAGGTTGAGTGAGCAAGGGCTTTTCTCTTTGGAGAGAAAGAGGATAAGAGATGACTTGATAGAGGTGTACAAGATGGTAAGAGGCATAGATTGAATGGACTGTCATAGACTTTTTCCCAGGGCGAAATTGGCTAGCATGAGGGGGCATAATTTTAAGGTGATTGGAGGAAGATATAAGCGAGTTATCAGAGGTAAGTTTTTTACACAGAGAATGGTGGGTGCATGGAACGCACTGCTGGCAGAGGTTGTGGGGGCAGATACATTAGGGACATTTAAGAGACTCTTAGATAGGCACATGAATGATTGAGAAATGGAGGGCTATGTTGGAGGGAAAGGTTAGATAGACCTTAGAGCAGGATAAAATGTCGGCACAACATCATGGGCCAAAGGGCCTGTACTGTGCTGTAATGTTCTATGTTCTATGTTCCATGTTCTAGAAACCTAAAAGAAATTTAGCTGAATTCAACATTTTGGCTATCTCTTGGGCCCTTGGCACAGGAGTCATCCATCCACTGAATACCCTGCTGTGAGTAACTTAACACTCAAAATGTTCCATTTTCACCGAGCGTGTGAAGGGTGAGATTTGGTGATTAAATCAGTTATGTCACTGTTTTGCAGAGCTCTTCATTTATTAACAATAACTTAATAACATCCACCAGCCACTGACAGCACTTTATTTGGTTTGAGTTACAGCGGCACAGATTTGGAGGATTTCCAGAGGGAAATATGGTGTACATTTTCTTTTGGTCTTTTAGCCAATTCATGGCAGATCATAACTTTTCAATATATCCAAGTATTTTGTGTGAATGCAGAAGGTGACATCAGATGGAGCGGCATACTGTTTGACATTCACTGGAAGGAGAACCCTTGAGATAGAAATCTAGTGGAATCTGTGGGGTCAATAAGAATGTCTCTGTCACTTTAGCATTTCTTTTTGCATTAACTCAGTTTGCACTACTATACTTTGCATCATTCTGTTGTTTTTGCACTTGTCGCTGTATGTATTATTGTATTCATTATTACCAAGTACACCGTTTACACTGTGAACTTCACGTGAACAAGGAATTTCATTGCACCCTGGTGTATATGACAATGAACTAATCTGAATCTGAATCTGAATGCACTGTACATCTAAGTACTCCTGCTGATCTGTCTTTGCCATTCACTTGCCCATTCTTAACGGAGAATTCCCAGATTCTCTCTATGAGCCCTTCTGTAATGTGTATGAGTACACTTAAGGACAAAATTCTTTTTTTCCATGTTTTTCCTTCTTTTATCCTGATTTGGTTGTCTGTCACACCAGAATAATCCACTGGTCTCCCATTCCAGCAGCTTCCCGAACTTGCTTTTGTTGCCTATGGGGATAATGGGAGGGGGAAGCAGGAGAAACCAGGATTGGGGATTGTTCAGTCAGCTTTGGGTCAGTAGTCCCCTGAGTCAGTGGGTTATTGGCTCCAGCATTACTGCAAAGTGTGACTAATACTGGATCTGCCATCCAATAGGATGGGTATTAAAAGAAGGTTTTGATTGGTACTACTGAAGTAAGATAAGGAGAATTGTTATCTCAGTATACTAGCCACCAATTATTCCTCAACCTATGCCAATAAAACAGACTTTTTCAGTTTCTTAGCATTGCTGTATGCAGATCTGCTTCCAAGTTTCTTACATTACAATAGTGGCCAGACTTCAGAAGTATTTATTTGTCTGTAAAGTGCTTTGCGATGCTCTATGAGTCTGAAAGGCCTATAAAAATTCTTTGTTTTAGTCAGGAAACAGGGTACCACAAAGCCAGTGACACTGGGTTAATGATCTTTGTAATCATAGTGAACAAATTGATCTTTAGAAGTCCTCTTTTGTTTTGCATGTATTGAGGAGAATGTAACCAGATTCCTTTACAGTGACCTACCTTTATCTAGAAGACACCTGATCCCTCCATCAATTAAACTAAGACCTAATTTCCTGAACTGCATTCTCCCTAAATAATTGTTTCAATCACTGGCAGAGTAAACTTAGTTTTCTACAGTTGGCAGGGTTGCAAGAACTGATTCTATAGCCATTGTTTAACACCAACAAGGTTTCTTAAAACTATGACAAAACTATTTTTGAAATCTTTTATCCAAGTCCTGGACTCTAGTGAGTTTCATGAATCATAGGCAGTATTTTGAACACTAGTAAAATGTTATTTTATTACTTTTAGTTTGAGGTTATGAGCTGACTGTTTCAAAAATGTCAGTAGAGTAAATCCATTGTGGCAAATGGATGAAAGTCCTGCAGTCCTTCAATATATGTGCATTTTCTCAATAAGAGTCGCAGTACTATATGCACAAGATTGTTTCCAACTTTTTCACTATGTTAGTTTGTTCGTATCACTATTGCTGCTGAACGAGAACTCTAGAGTTTCTTATGTAACACTATAGTAACAGCAGTATTTCAATAAGGAGTACACCAGTTCAAGAAAGTGGATGGCTCCTCACAAGGGACACAGTGTAACCATTTCCATTGACCTGAGGTAGCCTTCCATCAGCATCAACAGGTCACCACTGACCAGAAAGTTAACTGGACCAACCGCTTAAGTGAAGATCAATTCTGGATATCTGTGATAAGTGATTCACCTCACTTCTGAAAGCCCTTCCATCGTCTATGATGGAATGCCCTCCATTTGTTTGGATTCGGACAACATCAGCAGCACTTCAGAAACTCACACAATCAAGGACAAAGCAGCCCTCTTCGTTCTTACCAGATACGTGACTTAAACGTTCACTCCTTCCCTCACTGGCACACCAAAGCCAGTCTGTCAACACATGGATTAAACGTTGCCAGTCTGTAGCAATGGCCCACACTCACTGTGGCAAACAGAGTGCAGCCCTCAGCCCCTCGGCCTCCGATGCCCCACTCTCCCCACTCAACATCAGACCACACCGGCAGCTTCTCCACACCAAGCTGTGGGTGTTTCATTGCTATAGCAGCGCAGCAGCAGGCAGGGATTCACACCAGACTCCTGGCATCCAGGTTCCCAACACTGAATTGGGGAAGGCAGGAGTTTGTTCCAGGTTCCTGGCACCGTAACTCTCTGCATTGTAATGCTGATTCCATTGGTGTTCTGTTCCTGGAAACACATCCTGAACACTGAGCGAGACCCTAGTGTATATGACCCAGCAATGAGACCTCAATGTAGTTGTCCAAGTTTGTAGTCTGTGAATGTATTCATTACTTATTGGAAATAATGTTTGAAGTGTCCATTTTGATCAGATTATCACAGGAAGAGTATAACTGAGATTATTATAGTGAAACGTGATGATGGATGTATTTCTGATGTTGACTATTTTTGAATAATCACAGAACCACAGGGAGTTAAGCTGAGAGGTTGCAAGTTCTTCGAGGAGCTCAGATAATTTCAAAGAGGTTTGAGGAGATCAAGCAGACTGAGGAAACCAGTCAATAGATTGAATCTGTAATGAGTGTAAATGAAGATTGTTCACACACATTGTTGTGTATTTATGTACAATATATAAATAATTCATGTGGTTACAGAATGGGATGAAATCATCATGATGTGAGCACCATATGTTGTTGGAGTGGAATAAAGTGCTCACCTTTGTTTAAAGCCACTGGTGTCCTGTGGGTGTTATTGCGGTTGGAGTATATGAGCACTCCAGCACTCCAAGGTCTACTGCAAAATACATTATATCTACCCAGAAGAACTGTGGGAGTGCTTTAACCACAAGGACTGCAGTACTTTGTGGTTTGCCACTACTTCTTCAAGGGCATCTAGGGATGGACAATAAATACCAGTACAACAACATTTCCTTTAAATCAATTTAATTGGGATCATCTCACTTGCAAGTCAAATAATGTCAAAGTAATTTCTTCCCATATATACAGATACAAAATGGTTCTAGAGGTGCCTGTTGAAATGGGTCAATATTAATATGAAATGAACTAAATTCTATCTCCTGAACTTCTTGAGAATTTTATTTGTTGAGTTTACCCAGGATTTTTTTAAAGTGAGCATTGATTTGATTTAAGGTATATGGATTTGTTGCCTCTGACTTTGGTAAGAAATGGGAACTGAGTTTGTTGTCATAGTGTTGACTTTTTCTAGTTGTCTCCCTGATTTTTACAATGAAATAGATTGCTCAGTGCTGTAGCCCCTCCAGTGGTTAATACCACAAAAGCTTATTCTCAAATGTGTTTTTTGGTGTGGCCTTGTTTTGTTTTAAGCTGCACACTGGAGTGGTAAACATACTGAGCTTGTGGTGTGGTGTATAAAAATAACATTAAAACAGAACTGGACGTCTCAACCACCCAGCCTGTTGTCTTCAGAAAGTCCAACTATTTATTACATTTTGGGCAGATGTATTGCTTACCATTGTCGAGCTTGCATGCTAATTGTTAGCATTACGTAAAATTTTATATCCCTGTTTACAAACTACAGTAAATGGTTTGTAACAGAATGTTCTTTGTAAAATACAAACTATTATATGTTTACATTATTTTATGTGAGAAGATAAATATTGATTGTGCCCATAATCCAGTCTATTCTTCTAACTGTTAGCTCTTTTTATATTTTAGATCAATACTAAATTGTAGTAGTATTGCAAATTAACACTTCATAAATCTGTGTTAAGTGTACCAGATTTGAAAGACTGAGAGGGATAGCTGGTCAGAGCTTCACTGATATAGATGGCATAAATGGAGAACCTGCAGCTATCTCAACAGTAAAGTCTCCAAGATTCGTTCTTGCTCAGTATTGAGCTATCTCCTTTCTGTTGAAATAAAAGCAGCAAAGCTGTAACTCACCATAGGAAGGACAAATATCAAGTGCCTTTTGAACCTCAGTCAATAACCATCCCTCACAAATATGGGTGGCTTTATTGCATGGAAAGAGGCCATTTGGTTCATTGAGGATCAAATTAAGGAAGTAGGACTCGGGAAACTTGCAAGATAAAGTAGCTTGTTATGAAGAGTAAACAATTAGACTGAGCACAGTACATGGTTAGCTTCTGCACCATTATTCCTCACGACTAGGGAATCCTATAGGATTCCCACATGGATACTGTTGGCCAAGTTTATTTTATAATGTAAGCAGAAAGTGATGGAAAGACTCAGCAGATCAGGGCTTCAGATATTTGGATCACTGGAATCTCTTCTGAGACAGAGGTGACCTGTACAAGAAGGACAAGTTGCACTTAACAGGAGGCGGTCCAATATCCTGGCAGGGAGATTTGTTGGTGCTACTCGGGATGGTTTAAACTAGTAACACAGGGCAGTGGGATCCAACGAAACAGTGTAGTCCAGGAGGGGAGAGAGAAGCAGATGTAATCTATTGGGTACAACAGTCAGAGATGGGTGGTGAAGCATAAAGGGCTGGTCAGCTTACCTGAATTTACTTTAATGCAGGGAACCTTGCAAGTAAAATGGATGAGCTGAGAGGACGGATCAGCATGTGGGATTATGATATTGTCACAATCATGGAAGTGTGGCTGAGGGAAGAGCAGAAAGGGTACTTCAATGTTTCTGGGTATAGTATTTTCAGGCTTGACTGGAGGGGGTTCCAAAAGGAGATATTTTGCTCCACTGATCATAGAGAGCATTACAGCAGTACTGAAGTAGGATATCCAAACAGAGGAGATGACAGAAGCAGGTGCAATCACAGTATTTAAAAAACATTTGGGCAGGTGCATGGATAGGAAAGGAATAGAGGGATATGGGTCAAATACAGGAAAATAGAATTAACGTAGATAGGCATCTCAGTTGGCATGGACGAGTTGGGCTGAAGGGCCTGATTCCATTCTGTACAATTCTATGAATCTATGACTCTCTACGACTCTATTGTCCGAAGTGCTGGTATGAAAATGAAACATTTACCTGAGGTCCCATTTGCTCTCTCAGGTGGATGTAAAAGATCCCACAGCAGAGAAGAGGAGGGTAGTTTACCCAAGCATGATTTCCAATACTTATCCCACATCTAGCAACGCAACAACTAGTACCTAGTCATTACCACATTGGTGTTTGGATAACTTGCCTTTTTGGAAATTGGCCCTGATTTCCCACATTGCAACACTTCAAAAATAATTTGCAGGTTGCAGATTGCTTCAGGATGTCCTAATGATTTGAAAGATACCATATCAACATGTCTTTTTTTTCATTTTATGATAGCTGAGTCATGCCTTCAGGACCTGCTTTCATAATGGATATTTTTCTGAAGTTTCTATTTGACGTGAGATTCCAGCCTTGCTCCAATGCAGTCCTCGGGAACTGAACATTTTACATGCTATAAGAAGGTGATTATTTCAAGATTAACATGTTACCTTTCAAATTGCTTGCTACATAAGTAGAAACTGGATGTTTTAGAGTACTGAATATGTTACACCTC
Source organism: Pristis pectinata (assembly GCF_009764475.1). Classification (NCBI taxonomy): domain Eukaryota; kingdom Metazoa; phylum Chordata; class Chondrichthyes; order Rhinopristiformes; family Pristidae; genus Pristis; species Pristis pectinata. Next base: position 115,706,500 of record NC_067407.1, read on the forward strand.
ACCATACCATTTTAGTCATTATTTTTGCTTTTTTTCCTTCCAGGTTTGTGTGCTTCTGAAGATGCCAAATGATGCAGAAGTAAAAGTCCTTTGCTGAAATACTTTTCTCAATAGGTGATCCTTTCTCATTCATGGGCAATGGGTGTCACTGGCAAAAGTGGCATCTATTGCTCATCCTTAACTGTCCCGGAAAAGCTGATCATCTTTTGAGCCACTGCATCCAGTTAATAATAGTGTGGTTTTATTCTTTTATTCCATTCTGAGATTTGATACAACTTAGTGGCTTGCTGACAAAGGTATTTAGTTGGCTGAATGGCTGTAATATTTTGATGCAATGCCACTCCGGTGTGTTTTTAGAATTTCATGATGATGGTGTGGAACTCAAGGCACAAATAAGATATCTTTATTAGTACATCGAAACACAGTGAAATGCATCTTTTGCATAGTGTTCTGGGGGCAGCCCGCAAATGTCACCACGCTTCCAGTTCCAACATAGCATGCCCACAACTTCCTAACCCATATGTCTAGGAATGCGCGAGGAAGCCAGAGCACCTGGAGGAAACAGACAGAATAGGATGTCAGAATTTCCCTCCTCAATGCACATTAACAAACCAGTTGGAATGTTTCCAACTATCCAGCAACATCAGGGTTAATTTTACTACAGGTTAAACTGTGAGAGGCATTTTAGGAAACAGAGAAGGCTAAGGCTACTGACCTTATAACTGAGCTCAATCTCTAATCACCATTCACACTACATCATAATGATTAGAAGCAAGAAAAAGCGTAAGTCTGTCTCTCACATCTTTAATCTGGAACACTGAGACAAACTATAGTTCCAGCTGCATTCAGCTCAGTTCCAAGTGGATTTCTGGGGGTGAAATTGGTCAACTTGTTGAGTGCTTTAAGCCTCAACATTGACATCAGCGTTTGATTTTGCCATCTGAATGCTAGTGACGGAAAAAGTAACACAGAAAGCACAACAGTTCCACTTCTCTGATTAAACAAAATCTCACTAGCAATTGTTCAAAATAATTTTCCTTTTATTTCATGTTGCATCTATTCTCCTTTACTTTTGCTGTACACTTTTTCAATTGCTTCTTTTAAACTGTGTTCTGTTGATCTTCTCTATTTCCCTTTGGTGTCATTATCCTTTTTTGCTCCTATTTTCTTCTCGCTCTCACTTTTCCTGCTCTTCCTCTCCATAATACCCAGCAGTTCAACACTTACCACATCCCCATTGCTGATTCCTATAACAAAACTCAACCCAACCTCGATTTTCCAGCCATTCTTGACATCATTCTCAAAATTCTCTTCTAAATAAACTTTTAATATCTAAAAGTCTGCCAACTACATTATCTCACAGTGTGCATTCCCACCTCCTCTCGGTGCCTTGATTTGGTATTTCAAAATAAGTTTTCAAAAACTGTCATTCATCACTCTGTCCCACGGTCTGAAACCTCCAACTGTCTGTCATCGCAACCATACCTGCAACTGGGTCCCAGTTCTTCATGGGCCAAAGGGCCTGTTCCTGTGCTGTACTGTTCTGTGCTCTGTGTTGTATGTTCTTTCCCAACTGGAATCAGCAAGTACTCCCCTTTCCCTTCTCTGTAAACCCAGTTACTTTGTTGAAGATGACACACAATTTGCTGTGGTTTGCCTCCGTTTTCCCTCATGATTTGAGGTAACAGTCAGAGACTTTTTCCCAGGGCGACAATGGCTAAGACGAGGGGACATAATTTTAAGGTGATTGGAGGAAGGTATAAGGGGGATGTCAGGGGCAAGTTTTTTTACACAGAGAGTGGTGGGTGCGTGGAATGCACTGCTGACAGAGGTTGTGGGGGCAGATACATTAAGGACATTGAAGAGACCCTTAGATAGACACATGAATGATAGAAAAATAGAGGGCTATGTGGGAGGGAAGGGTTAAATAAATCTTAGAGCAGGATAAAATGTCGGCACAACATGGTGGGCTGAAGGGCCTGTACTGTTCTATGTTCTATAATTTATGCCACAGCTCCTTTTTTTCTGTCTCACCAAAGTTGGAGATTGATCCTAGCTCACCCAGAGGAAGGTTGAGCCCAGTGTTGGTTCATTGTGCTGCTTAAATTGGGGCTTGTTAGCTAGAAATTGCCCAGTGTCTCCAAATGCATTTTATCTGGATGGTGTGTCGCAGATAAACTTTCTTTGAGGTGCCGCCACAGGTAATGAAATAATGGCCAAAGCCTAGATTGTTGTGTGAACAATCTTTGGACTAGGGAAGGCCTTCTTTTGCAGGCTTTACATTACAGGTGTGAAAAGGGAAGTGGGTAGGGTTACAGCCAGTAGATTGAGGAGGAGAGGGGCTGAAGCCGGGTGTGGAGGTTCAGGGCAGATCAATATTAGAAGGGCTGGGCTGACAGTCAATCGGTGGAGATCTATTTGGGGGACAGTGGGTGAGGATTGTATATCAGTGGTTAGCATTGGTAGCTGTGGGGCAGGATTTATAATCAGGCGTTGCAGTCTGTGGTTGGAGGAGGGGCACTCGCACACAGACGCACTCGCATATATCCAGACTCCACCTCATTCTTATTTAAGGAATGTCTTAAATGTCTTGAAGTTAATGAAATACCAATTAATTAACAGTAAACAAATAATAAAATTGGAGGTCTGATTAGTAAGTTTGCAGATGAGACGAAAATTGAGGAAATGTTGCAGTTCTATAAAACTCTGGTTAGACCACATTTAGAGTATTGTGTTCAGTTTTGGTCACCTCATTATAGGAAGGATGTGGAAGCTTTAGAGAGGGTACAGAGGAGATCTACCAGAATGCTGTATGGATTAGAGAACATGTCTTATGAGGAAAGGTTGAGCGAGCTAGTGCTTTTCTCTTTTGAGCAACAGAGGATGAGAGGCAACTTGATAGAGGTGTATAAGATTATGAGGGGCACAGATAGAATGGACAGCCAGCACCATTTCCCTAGGGCAGCAATGGCCAATACCAGAGGACATCCGTTTAAGGTCGGAGCAGGAAAGTTTAGGGGAGAGGTCAAAGGTAGGTTTCTTACACAAAGAGTGGTGGGTGCCTGGAACACACTGTCAGGGGTGGTGGTAGAGGCTGATACAATGGGGAATTTAAGAGACTCTTGGATAGGCACATGGATGTAAGAAAAATGGAGGGAAGGGTTAGATTGATCGTGGGGTAGGTTTATATAGGTCAACATAACATCATGCGCCAAAGCGCCCGTACTGTGCTGTACTGTTCAATGTTATATGTTAATTGGTAGAGTTGTGGATAGTGAGGAAGGTTGCCAAGAGTACAGCAGATATAGATTAGTTGGAAATTTGGGAGAAGAAATGGAAGACTGAGTTTAATATGGACAGGTGTGAGGTGATGCATTTTGGGAGGTCAAATGTAAGAGGGAAGTATATAGTAAACCCTTGGGAGCATTAATGCACAGAGAGTTCTTGAGGTGCAGGTCCATAGCTTCCTGAAAGTAGCACAAAAATGAATAGCGTGGTAAAGAATGTGTACAACATGCCTGCCTTTATCGGACAGGACAATGAATATAAAAGTTGGGAAGTTATATTGCGTCTGTATAAAACTTTGATCAGGCCACATTTGGAGTACTGTGTGCATTTCTGGTCGCCACACTATAGGAATTGTATTCATTAATGTAACGCTTAAAGTCCATGCCAGATAACTTCTAGTCCTTTCTGCTGTTTGATTTTCTTTTACCATATAGTGGATATATAGTGAAGCTGAATATTCTAAACTTGTTTTAATTTCACTGTACTATTTAGTGTTTTAATTTTCTCTTTATCTCCCTTCTTATTTGCTGGAGTTACTAAATCATGTTGAGATACAGTTCTATGATAACAGCAACCATTTGAATCCTTATCTATGTGGACAGTCTTTATTGATCTGATCTATTATTATTCCATGACGAACATCAGAGATTAGTTTGAACCAAGCCTTGCTTATTAGCATTGGCTGAGAAAGTTTCATTGCTCCTGTATAAATTGTAAATAATCTCAAAAAAGAAAAAAAAATTAGCCATAACCCCTGACCTCCAATGGACCTGCCATTGATGAGTTGACACATATTGGTATTGGTATTGGTTTATTATTGATAATTTTACCAAGGTACAGCGAAAAACTTGTCTTGCATACCGATCGTACAGGTCAATTCATTACACAGTGCAGTTACATTGAGTTAGTACAGAGTGAATTGAGGTAGTACATGTAAAAACAATAACAGTACAGAATAAAGTGTCACAGCTACAGCAGAAGTGCAGTGCAATAAGGTGCAAGTTCACAACAAGGTAGATCGTGAGGTCAAGAGTCCATCTCATCGTATAAGGGAACCGTTCAATAGTCTTCTCAGAGTGGGATAGAAGCTGTCCTTGAGCCTAGTAGTACATGCCCTCAGGCTCCTGTATCTTCTACCTGATGGAAGAGGAGAGAAGAGAGAATGACCCAGGTGGGTGCAGTTTTTGATTATGTTGGCTGCTTCGCCAAGGCAATGAGAGGTAAAGACAGAGTCCAAGGAGGGGAGGCTGGATTCCTTTCTTTTTCAATCTTTTTATTAATTTTCAAATTAGTACAAAATAATATATATAACATTAGTAATTATACATATGGTGCAAAGAGATCAGGATAACAATCATAACAGTTAATATATATAATCACAAGGAGTAAAAAAAAAGTAATCTAGACCTCCCGTTCTCTTATTAAGTGAACAAATACAAAAGGAAAGATTGAAAAAAAATGAAATTTAATTATATGAAAGAAGAACCCCCAAATCAAAAAAAATATTGATAATAAACCAACAAAACCCCAAAAACTTCAAAAAAACTGGACTGATATTTCTTCAATTAAAAAAAAACATTACTATGTCGTCAACTCTGATCCTCTGCATTCAAGGGTTATTGAAAGGGATTTGAAAAAGGTCAGCTTATATGGAAATATTGAATAAATGGACTCCAAACTTCCTCAAATTTAAACGAAGGATCAACAATACCACTCCTCATTTTTTCTAAGTTTAAACATGCTACAGTTTGAGAAAACCACTGAAAAGTGGTGGGAGGTATTGGATCCTTCCATTTGAACAAAATGGATCGCTTGGCCATTAATGTGACAAAGGCGATCATACGACAAGCAGAAGCAGATAAATGGCGAGATTCCATCATTGGTAACCCAAAAATTGCAGTAATAAGATGAGGTTGTAAATCAATATTCAATACAGATGAAATAATGTTTAAAATATCTTCCCAATATTTTTTCAAAAGGGGACAGGACCAAAATATATGTGTCAGGCAAGCCACCTTTGAATTACATCTGTCACATACAGGATTTATATGATGATAAAAACGGGTTAACTTGTCCTTGGACATATGGGTCCTCTGAACCACCTTAAACTGTATCAAAGAGTGTCTAGCACACATAGATGATGTATTAACTAACTGAAGAATTTTCTTCCATGTCTCTGTAGGTAAAAGTATCTGGAGTTCTCTTTCCCATTCATTCTTAATTTTATCAAGTTCCTCTGAACGTATTTTCATAATCCGATCATAAATTATTGCTATCAGGCCCTTCTGATAAGGACTAAAATCTAAAATTTTTTGCGTAATTTCAATTTTATATGGTGTCAGAAAAGAAGGTAAAGTAACTTTTAAAAAATTTCTAATCTGTAAATATTGAAAAAAATGTGATCTAGGCAAATTGTGTTTATTAGACAGCTGTTCAAAAGATAAAAAAACAGCTACCTATGAACAAATCTCGAAAACATGTTATACGCTTCATTTTCCATAAGGAAAAGGCTGACTCAATTCTAGATGGTTGAAAGAAAAAATTAGATTGAATAGGACTTGATAAATTAAATTTATTCAATCCAAAAAATTTACGAAATTGAATCCATATTCGTATTGTATGTTTAACTGTTGGATTAGTCACTTGTTTACTCAATTTAGTAAGTGCAAAAGGGAATGAACCTCCTAAAATAGAAACTAATGAAAATCCTTACACTGATTCACACTCAAGGTGGACCCAACAGGGACAATGAGTTGTATCTAAATCTTGTGCCCAGAAAATTAAGTATCTAATATTAATTGCCCAATAGTAAAATCTAAAATTAGGCAAAGCCATACCACCGTCCTTTTTTAATCTTTGTAAATATTTCTTACTTAACCTTGGGTTTTTATTCTGTCATATATATGAAAGAATTTTGGAATCAATAGTGTCGATAAAGGATTTCAAGTAAAAGTTGGAATCACCTGAAATAGATAGAAAAATTTTGGTAAAATATTCATCTTAACTGCATTAATTCGGCCAATCAATGCTAAAGAGAATGGGGACCATTTAGTAAATAATTGTTTAACGTAATTAATTATAGGTAAAAAGTTCACTTTAAATAAGTCCTTGTGTTTCTTGGTAATTTTAACACCCAAGTACAAAAAATAATCAGTCACTAATCTAAATGGTAATTGCCTATAAATTGGGACTTGCATGTTTAATGGGAAAAATTCACTCTTATTAAGATTTAATCTATAACCAGAGAAAACACTGAACTGAGCAATTAGTGATAATACTGCAGGGATAGATTTCTCCGGGTTAGAGATATAAAGTAACAGGCCATCTGCATAAAGAGATACCTTATGAGTCCCCTTTCCACGAGTAATACCAAATATGTTAGAAGAATCCGGAATGGCAATTGCCAAAGGTTCCAAAGCAATAATAAATAATAAAGGACTCAGAGGGCAACCTTGTCTAGTGCCTCGAAAAAGCCTGAACAAGGGGGATCTCTGATTATTAGTAAGTATTGAAGCCATAGGTGTGTGGTAAATCAATTTGATCATGGATATGAAATTTGAACTAAAATTAAATTTCTCAAGCATGTTAAATAAATATTCCCATTCGACACTATCAAACGCCTTCTTGGCATCTAACAAAATAACACATTCTGGAATTACAGATGAAGGGGTATATATAATATTCATTAACCTCCTAATATTAAAATGCAAATAACGATTCTTAATGAATCCTGTCTGGTCATCAGAAATAATTTGTGGAAGTACCTTTTCCAGTCTAGAAGCCAATATTTTGGAAAAAATTTTAGAATCCACATTCAATAAAGAAATAGGTCTATAAGATGCACATTCAGTGGGATCTTTATCCTTTTTAAGAATTAAAGAAATAGTTGCTTCATAAAAAGATTATGGTAATCTTTAAAAATTTTACCTAACCAGGGGGCGAGAAGGTCAGAAAAGGATTTAAAAAATTCAACTATATACTCAGGAGGCTGGATTCCGTGACACGCTGGGCTGTGTCCACAACACTCTGTAGTGGAATCGATCAGAAGTTTAACTGGCCCGGTCACAACATGGCTATAGATATAGGGCAGAGACTGGCTGGCTGGTCTGTAATAACTTGCTCATTTCTGGATCCTCCAAAGACCCTTCACCATCCAGACCATACTGAATTTCCTAAATTTTCCTTTTCAAAGAGAATCATCAATGGAAGTATTTATTCTCTATAAGGGAATAAATAATGTCAATCACACCTAGAGAATAAATATATACCTTTTCCCCAAATTAAATGTGGACTTTCCTTTATAGATGACTGGATATCAAACTGAAGCAGCAGCTTTAGGTAAGGTTTCTAGTGCTGAGAACAGTTGCAGCTCCAGGACAGCCAAATGAGCAAAATTGGAACTTCAATCTAGATGTTTCTGGCCTTGCCTTATCACCCAAAAATGTAAATGTTCTTACATCATTCTTTACTTTGTGTCAATCATATTTCATTATAAATCCCTGTATTCGTATTAATAGTGGACTTGCCTACGTAACACAAGGTGTGCATTTTGGATCATTTTACTGCCAACTGCAAGAGGATATAATTACACTGTCAAGTTTACATAGGGATTTTCCACCTTTATCGGGTACTTCAAGCAGTATCGAGGGAAGCCTGTACTGTTGGAAGTGCCATGATTTGATTATCATTTGCATCTACTTTCTTAAATTATAAATAATTAGACTAAGAAAAATCAGAAACCTCAGTTCAAACCCCACAATGGCAAGCGTAGTATTTATATACAGAATAATCTGGAACTTAGAAAAATACAGGTAGTCAGAATAATAACAAAACTATCAGTAATATATCAGTAACTATCAATAATAACAAAAACCCATCTGGTTCACTTTTGTCCTTCATCTTAGTCTAATACACACCCATTCTAATGGAAGGAATAAGAATCGCAGCCTAGATTAAATCGGTGACATTTTTAATGATGTGAAGTATAGTTTAATCCTGTTTAAAATCAGATTTACTATTTGTAAAGAAAGTTAGTACAATCAAAAATCTTTCTTTTTGAAAGAAACTGGGAGTAGTAATTATAAATAACAAGACACCTTTCAACAGTTGCTGGGACTTTGACTACAGCACAGAGAGCAGAGACGAAGCGAAGTTGCCTTCAATCATGTGCCCATTGCCATCACTCCAAGGAGAATCTCAGAACGTGAAAGGAAAACTAAAATTGTGGCCTGCTTCTAAGAATTCCTCATTGCTAAACTCTAAAGATTATTTAGAAAAATGCTCAGTAGGCCATAATAATTGCTACAGTCAATGAAAGCAAATAAGTTAATCAATAAACGTTGGATGTATATTTCAACTAATTCTGAAAAATAGAATGATAAAGTGCACACAGCTATTTTATACCTGGAGATTCAGCAAACCTCACTTATGAGCTAATATTACAGCTCCTACCAGTCATGCAGACAAACAGTTGAAGACCTGTAATTGTGAGCCCCATACAGCGACACTCCAGCTATTGAAACTATGGAAACAATTGGAGTATTGACAGCACTACACCTTTAAGCTCCAGGGAAACCTTTTGTTAACGAGAAAGAAATTCTATACCACACAGGAGGCTTGGAAAATTCTTTTCTTTTAGAAGAAGTAAGTATTCATTGTACACAAACCTGGTAATGATAATTTTATATTTATGTATAAATCCTGAACAAATATTATCTCCCCAAACCCCTCCTTCCAGAGACACACACGCGTTGCCAGCCATAAGAAGGTGGGCAGCACACTGACACAGCTGGTAGAGCTACTGCCTCACAATCCAGCCTGTCTTTAATCCTTTCTTTTTCAATCTTTTTATTAGTTTTCAAATTATTACAGATTGATATATAGCATCAATATTTATACATGTAATACAAAGAGATCAGGATAACAATCATAGCATATATAATCATAAAGAACAATAAAATATTTTAAAAATCTGTAGATCCCAACGATCTCTTAGTAAGTGAATATAATATAAAAGAAAGGAAAGAAAAACCCAAATCAATAAAAAAAATTATAAACAATATAAACTGAACAAAAAAAACTTTTTAAAAAACAAACAAACAACAAAAAAAATGAGGAAAAAAAACTGGGCTAAAATTTCTCAGTAGAAACAGAACAATATTATGTCGTCAAGTCTGTTCCTCCAAGTTGGAGCCTGTCTTTAATCCTGAGCTCCAGTGTTGTCTGTGTGGAATTTACACATTCTCCCTGTGACTGCGTAGGTTAAAGACCTGCAGATTGGTAGGTTAATTGGCCACTATAAATTTCCCCTTATGTGTAAATGAGAAGTAGAACCTGGGGAGAGGTGGTTAGAATGTGGGGAGAATAAAAATGGGATTCATGTAGGATGTGTAAATGGGTGGTTGATAGTCAGTGTGGACTCAGTGGGCTGAAGGGCCTGTTTCCATGCTGTATCTTCCTACCTAAAGGAGAAGCTTTCAAGGATCCCACAGAGGGACCCCTTCTCAAGCAGCACCCCACTGACAACTCACTGACAACTACAGGAGCTGTAGCATGTCCACAGTTTATGGGCTGCCCTGAAGTCTGCCATAATTGGCACCTGCAAAAGGAATTTTGGCTTCCCTACAAAGAAGAACCAGGACTGGTTTGACAAGAATGTCCAGCAGGTTGAGGAGGTAATTAACCTAGTAATGATAGCTTTATATTGGCATATTAGTACTGAACAAATATTATCTCCACTTCACTCGCCTCAAAGACACACACATGTTGCCAGCAATGAGAAGATGGCATTCCTGGATTAGAACCTCTATTATCCCTCAAGGGAAAAGAACCGGCTCTTAAAGGTTCTTGAAATAGAAGTCCAGCAGACCAAAGAACAGATGGACAATGGAGAGAGTGCAGCAGTCTCAGCAACCAGTCATGGGTTCTTCAGCACTGTAAAAGCCATCTAGGTGCAAACACAAAAGGCCCCGCCTCACTAGTCCAAGGTCAGGCATGAACTCATCAAGGACAGAAAGAGACAAACAGACAGACGGACACACACACATGCATACTCACATGCGCCTGCGCACACACACGCATATTCACATGTGCCTGCACGTGCGTGTGTGCACACACACACACACGCACACGCACGCACGATTGCACGCACGCACGCGCGCACACACACAAATAAAATATTGAGAGTTGTTACATTGTTCCACTGGAATTTGAGTGCAACACTATACGTTATTACATGGTGGACATAAAGAACCCTTGACACGATATGGAGCTTATTTGTATTCCTCATGTATTGGCTGATATTGGTCCGAAATAATGATGATTAAAAAGATTATGTGGGCATATATTTCATCAGCATTTGTGGGACAATACTGTTCACCTGTTGTTTACCAAGGGTATTGGTATTGGTATTGGTTTATTATTGTCACTTGTACCAAGGTACAGTGAAAAACTTGTCTTACAAACCGATCTTACAGGTCAATTCATTATGGTTTATGGTTCATTCTGCTTTATGGGCTGTAAGATGCCTACTCATGGAATGTCTCCAGGTGGAAGACAGCCTGGTTTGATGAATTGGTCTTAATCCACATGTGGAACCTTTCTAATTATATTGGGCCAATATCTGGCTGATAGCTAACAGAAAGCTACAAATGATTTTATCCAGCAGCACACATGCAATTATTGTCTTGTGGGACTCCATAACTGGATAGCACATTGGTCAGAGCAGAAGGGGCAGAAGGGGATTATCAATCCTCTCTGTAAGGGAGTGAAGCTCAAGGCTGGGAGATGGATCACAAGCAAACTTCGTTTGAATGCCACTATGTACTTAACAATTAGAACCCACTAACTTTGTGCCAATGGGAGATAGTAACAACAACCTGTGTTTATACATAACTCTTAACATAGAAAAATGAGAAACATCACTAAAGAAGGAAATGCAAGAAGGAATGATCAAAAGCTTGACCAAGGAATTAGAAGGTGACATTGCATGGGAACTCACTAATTTCACAGCTGTGAAAAGCCTGGAAAACTGACTTGAGAATATAAGATAAGAAAAGCTATCTTTATTAGTCACATGTATATCAAAACACACAATGAAATGCATCTTTTTGCTTAGTGTTCTGGGAGCAGCCCGCAAGTGTCACCACGCTTCCGGCTCCAACATAGCCTGCTCACAACTTACTAACCCATATGTCTTTGGAATGTGGGAGGAAACCGGAGCACCTGGAGGAAACCCATGCAGACGCGGGGAGAATGTACGAATTCCTTACAGACAGCGGCCGGAATTGAACCCTGGTCACTGGCGCTGTAAAGCGTTACGCTAACTGCCACACTACCATGCCTGTCTGGAACTACGAGCAAAGGAGCCTCTTAAGTGACAAACATGAGGAATAGAGGGGTACATGGGAACATGTATTTGTTAATATATATTTATTGGTGATGGTAGTTAGGCAAGGGTGATGTACAAGAGGCTTGAGTCAGAGAAATCAAGTTATCAAGTTGGAGCTGGATAAGTTGGCTCAGTGAAGGTTGGGGGTAGGGTCAATTTTGTTTGAAGAACATAGAGCATAGAACATAGAACAGTACAAACAGGAACAGGCCCTTCGGGCCACAATCTTGTGCCAAACTAATTAAATGCCTAATCAAACTAATCCCTTCTGCCTACACAATGTCCATATCCCTCCATTCCTTGCACATTCATGTATGTAACTAAGAGCCTCTTAAACACTATTGAAAGAATTTGAGGCTTATTGGTTGATGTAAATGATCCAGACAAATGAATCAGTGTGAATTCTTCAACATCAACAGACCAGCCTCATCAAATCATTACATTTAGTTGTAATTCCCCAGAGCAATTTTAGGACCGTGCACTCATATAAAATGTATGATTACATTTTAGTTTAGGTAGCCAATTTAGAAGTACAAGCACAGCATGTTTAGTGGAATCTATTAATCAAAGCCCCAGCCCAAACCTATCACCCCAGTTCAACCTTTGCTCCATCAATTTGTCTAGCTCCAATTGGATTTCCCTGACTCCAGTCATTTTCCCTACTTACCATCATTAACAAATGTATATTAAACCATACAGCTCTCACGATGCAAAATTCCCTGTCTCTCACTTTGCTCATTTAAGAGAGTCCTTCCAAATTGCAGGGCTATTGAATATCTGCAATACTTACTCATATTCAAACATTGTATCCTGATTTTAATTCTGGATAGACAGGTAGGAAATCATCTACTGTCTCAGAATGAGACCCAGTGGACTTTAGCTTCTAGGCTTCATTTCAATATCACCAGCAACTTCCCACTCTTTCCAAAAATATTGTGTCCCAGAGACCAGACAGCGAGATTATGCAGCTGGGGGGGATCAGCTAGTGGGATTACCCTGCTGAAGGGTTGCAATGAGGAAGGGAGTTGGGATTCACTCATGGGAAGACCAAGCTTTCTTTATGGAGGAAGAGCATCCTGCCTCTCCTGGCTTGACAAGGAAAGTATAAACTTACATTTTTGGGCTTCTTCTGGGTCCATCCAATTTTGCTGCCATGCAGGAATCTCGCAGCTGTCTCCCTTTTATGTTACTCCATTAAAATTGCAGACAGGCACTGATGGGATCATCAGAACATGCATACGATAAAGAAAGAACTTGCTGGCGATACCTTTCCAGTCTGTTCAGCGAAGCAGGTTAAGGTTTCAGTCAATTGGTTCCTAACACCTTTTCAAGCAAGATTCTAGACAGGCATCCACTCAGTTTCTGCCTCTGTTTCTTTGCTATTATTGGCATTTAACTTTGCTAATAAACAGCATAAAGGTAGAGCAATCCTGACACTACGAAGTGTGAGTACCTTTATTAAACAGTAATCGTACAATGCATGGAAAAGAAATTCAACAACTGTGATGTGGTATAAACATAGCTGATGTATTGATGAAGGTAACTAGATGGTTTGCTGCTGCATGCTGAGGTATTCTGTGATTTATTCAGACATACACTTTTACTTATTCCAAACAGACCAAGTTTTATGATAGGTCCTTGTCACGTGAATGTTTTGGAAGCTCGGTCATTTCTTTGCATTCCGTATGTACTCCCAGTTGCACCAAAGCAAAATTAGGGTCAATGCGCCCTCAGGACAACATTAGTAGTAGGGTCTCTCAGGTAGGACTGGTTCTGTGGTGATAAATGTGGCACCAATATTTATTTGGGGTTAGGGTCATAGACTCATCAAGTCATTGACTTTTTCAGCACAGAAATGCGCCCCTCAGCCCAGCTTGTCTGTGCCAACTGTGATGCCTATTTACGCTAATCCCATTTGTCCACATTAAACCTATATCCCCCAACTCCTTTCCTATCCAAGTATTGGTATTGGTTTATTATTGTCACTTGTACCGAGGTACAGTGAAAAACTTGTCTTGCATACCGTTCGAACAGATCAATACATTACACAATGCATTGAGGTAGTACAGGGTAAAAACAATAACAGAATACAGAGTAAAGTGTCACAGCTACAGAGGAAGTGCAGCGCACATAGAGAATAAAGTGCAAGGTCATTGATTGTGAGGTCAAGAGTCCATCTCATCGTATAAGGGAGCTGTTCAATAGTCTTATCACAGTGGGATAGAAGCTGTCCTTGAGCCTGGTGGTATATGCCATCAGGATCCTGTATTTTCTGCCTGATGGGAGGGGGAGAAAAGAGAATGACCCAGGTGGGTGGGGTCTTTGATTATGCTGGCTGTTTCACCAAGGCAGCGAGAGGTATAGACAGAGTCCATGGAGGGGAGGCAGGCTTCCGTGATGTGCTGGGCTGTGTCCACAACTCTCTGTAGTTTCTTGTGGTCCCGGGCAGAGCAGTTGCCACGCCAAGCCGTGATGCATCCAGATAGGATGCTTTCTATTGTGCATTGATAAAAGTTGGTGAGTGTCAAAGGGGACATGCCAAATTTCTTTAGCCTCCTAAGGAAGTAGAGGTGCTGGTGAGCTTTCTTGGCCATAGCCATACCTCTTCAAATGCTTGCTAAAGGTCATAAATATAGAAAAATATAAAAAAACATAGAAAAAGATAGAAAAATTGGGTGCTATGTGGGAGGGAAGGGTTAGATAGATCTTAGAGCAGGATAAAATGTCAGCACAACATTGTGGGCCGAAGGGCCTGTACTGTGCTGTAGTGTTCTATGTTCTATGTTCTATATCTGCACCTACCACTTCCTTTGGCAGCTCATTCCATAGAACGAGCACTCTCTCTATGAAAAACTTGCCCCTCAATATCTGGGGTGTATTCTGTATCCAAGAATTCTTTTCTTTCATTCATACCTTTAAGAAAATCTATTTTATTTTTATGAACAACTTGTTCTGACACTGTGATGTCATCTTGTGGCTAATGGGTTGCGAGATAGGGGCACATTTTTGGAATTGATGCAATGCCAGGTAACCTTTTTAACAAGAGAACTATTAATTGAGATAATTCCCATGCAGACACGCATGCACAGAAAGTTTAAAGTTTCACCCTATGATTCACCATCATGGAAGGAACCTGGCAGCTGACGGCACCATTTTCAGAGGGTGTTGGAGGAGGACAGATAGAAGGGATCAGGGATCTACAGCCCAAATAATCTTTGCTGTCCAGTTTGATTTAATTCCTGGCTCATCTGCTGAACAAAAAACTACCAAATCAGGTCAAAATAGGGAGATCAGTTTCCCTTTAACTTTAATTTTCTTTGTTTCTTTAAGTTAAGCCCCAGTACTTCCATTTGGTGGAAGTAATCTGCATTTTCCTTTACTGTCTAAAGGAGGCCACAATGTCACACAGCAGCTTTGTCAGAACCAGATCTGTCTACGCAGGCAAGGTAGTGCTCACCTCTGACACAGGCTCTCCCTTTCGTGTCTGTGAATGTTATCCTGCTAACTCCCAGTTCACTATTTGGAGACTGGCCTTTTGCTGCTTTCCGTGAGGACAGCATTTCCCTCCTGCTGTCACTTACAAAAGAGCTCACATAGCACTCAAACAGGAAACTGACCTCCTGAACCAGCACCGTGGCCAACAAATAAACTCAGCTCTTGGATCGCTGTTAGTGACTATTAACTCACCATCAGCTAATTACCTTCACTTCTACAGTTATTTGCAGCTGTCTCAACTGTTGTCAAATATATGCATTTTCTTCCTTTTTACTGGATTATTGTAATGTCAATATGTATAAGTTCTACATTAAATGGAACTTAGCTAAAATTACTTCTAATATTGCAGGGGAGCTCCTTTTTAAAAAGGAAGTTCAACTTTGTCTCATTAAATGTTTGATTTCTGTTGCATGCTTGACCTCATCTGGACTGAAAAGCTTAACAGACTAATCCTCTGCCATTTTCATTCTGATATATATCAAATGAAATTGCTTACTACATTAAAAGAGCTGGCATCATTATAAACCCTCTCAGCCTCAACTCTCAATTCTATTAGGAAGTTTTAATTTTCTGCCTGAAAATGATGGACAAATAGTAATTGGTATTTCCAGCTGGATTACGACTGACTAATGTCAAATTTTCCGTATCATTAGTTATGCTTTGACTGCAAATATTCTTCATATTTCGCTTTATTAAAAATATTTTAAGTTATCTACAAATTTGTACTTTACTATGAGTTTTTGATTTATATTTAGACTCCTTTCCTTTTCTTCCCTGGTGAAGGCACAACCAGGAAACCTCCAAAAACTGTCAGACAGAAAGAAGTAAGGCCTTCTACTTCACAGACAGTACTGACATCACCCATATTTCTCCATGATCGGTTGGAAGCATTAGGTTCACCATAGCAGGGAAGTGTGGAGATGAGACGATTATGAAAGGAAAAGGCTCCTTTTATTATTCCGAAAGGAGCCATTCCCTTCACAATGCTCTAATCCATTCTTTAAGCGTGACCTGCAACCCTGCCATTTAGTATGTTGGATTTGTTGCACACATTTCAGCCTCCTCTGCACAGATGAGCCAAATCGCAGTCTGGGTGATGACCTCGTGGTATACTTCAACTAAATCTGTCAGTGCAACCCTCATTTCTGATCATTTGCCATTTTAATTTATTGCTCCACTCACACTCTGTCCCCTTTGCCCTCAGCTTTTCTATAATTTTCTAATGAAGCTTAGGGAACAGTTCCTTACCCTTCAGTTAGGCACTTTGCAATCTATCAAACTCAATAATGGTTCAATAATCTTAGATCACAACCACCATGGTTTCCTTCATTTTGGATATCAGTCTCTGCTGTTGCCATCTACAGCTTCATTCAATCCATCTTTTCTCTCTTCCTTCTCGCATTCCCTTTTGCCTTGCACTATCAGCCTTTCGTCATTTCTTTTCTTCCATTTCAACCCTTTCCCATTCCTTACTTCTTGCCCTTTCCTTTTCTTCCCCCTTTTCCGCATTCAAACATGATACGTCTTTCATGTTACTCCCATTCATTAACTCTGTTTTTCTCTCTACTAAGTATTTCCAGCATTTTCTGATTTTATTGCAGCCCTGTATAAACTGGGCCTGTTGAGTTTTGGGGAGAAAGAGGATGCTGGTATTTTTTGGGATAGGTCATAACTGAGGGAGATGCACATAGCAGACAGGTGAGAAAGAAAAGGCTATGACAGAAAAGCCACATTGGTCATGGCTGGTGATCCATTTGCTAATCACATTAAAATTGTAAAGGCATCTGAAAACAATATGTATTTGACTTTGCTACACAGCCAACAGGGAAAATTGTAGCCTTGGTATTCTTTGGCATTCCATTTTACAAATGAAACTATTGGTTTTTTTTGTCAGGTCATGTAATTTACCACTAACAGAAGATGTACCAAAGTATTTCTGAGTATAATCACTGTTGTAATACAGGGACACTCAGTGACCACACAGCAAGTTCCCACAACCAGCAATGAAGTAAGTGACCAAGTCATAATTTTTAGGTGTTGATTGAGTTGTCACTATTGTGTATTAGAAGAAGTCTGCTGCATGTTGCATAGTTTAACTCCGCTTGAGAAAGTAATTAGGGATCCACTTTTCCACCTTTTCCAAAAGACATTGTCGCTGACAGTATAGCACTCCTCCAGTAATGGACTGAAGCACCAGGTTAGACTCTCTGCTCAAGAGCCATGAGATTTGACCCTATGGAGTCAGAAGTAAGGGGAATCAAGACAGACATTTCCAGAAGATTGGTGGGTGAGTCACAACTTCCTCTGACTAAACATCAGGAAAACTGAAGCCATCAGTTTGAACCTCTGCCATGAACTCTGTTTCCTCACCAGTGTGCTATGTGCCTCTTCTCAAGGACATCCAGAGCGTGTGAAACAATGTCCTGCTTGTCCCCAAGATGAGATTCGATCCTCTCCATCATTAAAAATACTTTGTTCAACCTATTTAACATTGCTGTCCTCTATTCTGTTTCCAAGTTTTCCTTTACTTCTTTCTGCTGCATCAAGTCCTACTCTTCCTTTACTCTTGAGCTCACTAACCTACACTGACTCTGTGTACTCAAGCACTAAATTTAAAATCGTTGTCTTGAATTTCTCTAGTGGACGGTTCCCACCCTATCTTTGCAATATCCTCCAGAATTATAATCTTGTTGCAAAATTTAATTCTGTGATTCTTGGTTTTTCTGCATCCCTATTCCCCCTTTGCCCTATTGTTACTGACAAAAACTGAGTTGGCTTTTGCTGGCCGGGATTCCCTCCCTAAACTCCTTTGCGTGCCCCCTCTCCATTCTTCTAACCCATTGGCTTCTGATTACAAAATGTTCAGATAAATGAGGGGATATGGAGAAACAGCCCTACAGTGATGATAAGTCAATCAGTCAGTGCAATTCATGCTGAAACTGTGGTTATTACTCAGGCTCTTATCATGGGGAAGTTATTCTTTAACCCTTGAATCTGATAATCAGCGAAGCTCCTTCATGCTCTGTGATGGTAAATTGTTAGACAGGGGACATTACATTTGCTCTTATGGAATGTAAAGCAACTAACTGAAGAAGAATTTAGAAAGGATTAATTACTTTTCTGACAAAGGGAAGAGAACAGACATGACGACAAGAGCAATAGATGGGGGTGAGAGTGATCAAAAGAGCTGTGGCTGTTTGGACCGAGCAACTTCCTGTTTATAAGAAGTCCCAAGTTATACCCATTATAGAGCAATTTCAAATAGGTGGTAGTTATCAACCAGGTCCATTTTAATTTTCATATCTCAGGCTAAGAAATCGTTTTTCATGCACAAATCACAGATAAAAGCAACATTAGTTGGGGGAAATCAGGCTAACCATTTCAATGTGAGATCGCACTCATTGTAAATTGGCTGGGCATTTACTTTCACAGTTCAGCTTAGCTTGGGTGAAAATTTTCTGGGCATCAATTGCCTAAAGACTTCATAAGTCACACACCCTTTGTTTTCTCTCTTATCGGTATAAATCGAGCTTTTGGGTGCAACATATGATCTTCAATGAACATTCACAGCAAAACTAGAAGCATAACATGCAGAGATTGTCAATTAAAGGGTCTATACTGCCTTGCACACAACATCTGGCAGCCACAGTTTTCAATGCTCTGGATAATGGAAACTATACATTAAAGGATGCCCCATCATGAGAGGTATAGATAGGGTGAATGCACTCAGTCTTTTTCCCAGGGTTGGGAAATCAAGAACTAGAGGGCATAGGTTTAAGGCAAGAGGGGAAAGATTTAATAGGGGCAAATTTTTCACAAAGAAAGGTATCTATGTGGAATGAGCTGCCAGAGGAAGAGGTAGAGGCAGGTACGATAACAACTTTTAAAAGACATTTGGAGAGGTACATGATTGGAAAGGTTTAGAAGGTTATGGGCCAAACGCTGACAATGGGGCATCTTGGTCAGCATGGACCAGTAGGTCTGAAGGGCCTGTTTCCATACTGTATAGCTCCACGACGCTATGAGGTTGTCACTTTACTGTTCACTTGTACAAATCACTTCCAAGCTACGCTGTGCAAACTCTTCCCATTCATAACCCACAGCTCACAATGGAGTGTGGGTGAGAGGAGCTTACTGTACACACAGTCCCACCTTCCTTCACATTGTCCCCTACTACCGCGACACCCTTCCCTGCAGCTTCTCTGTGGTTGCCATGGGGAGAGTTCCTTCATGATCAATGTTGCGGTTACAAGCTCTTCATGTCACTCCTCATGGGAACCTACCTGAGTGAATGATCTTGTGTGTAATTCGCCATAGCGCTGATTTTCATGCATTTTTGACCAATTTCATAAATGTTTCTTGGGATCTGATTGGATGTTTGCAGCATGTGTTCAGGGTGCCAGAAAAGGGTGAAATCCAATTGCTAGGCAATTGTTTTTAAACATCCATCTTTGGGTGGTAAAGTTTGAAATTCTACCACCTTGATGTCAAAATATAAATTAACTGGAACTACTAGTCCTACCGATTATATTAGGGATTATCCCTCTCCACTAGCAGAGAGCTCTGCTTTGTCTAATGCATCCCAAGTTTCAAATTTCAAGTTTAAGCTTATTGTCATAGGCATATATTATTGGCAGCCACGGTGGTGTAGCGGTTAACGTAACGCTATTACAGTGCCAGAGACCCGGGTTCAATTCCGGCTGCTGTCTGTAAGGAGTTTGTACGTGACTGTGTGGGTTTCCTCCCAGTGCTCCGGTTTCCTTCCACATTCCAAAGACATACAGGTTAGGAAGTTGTGAGCATGCTATGTTGGCGCTGGAAGCGTGGCGACACTTGCAGGCTGCACACTCTACGCAAAAGATGTATTTCACTGTAAGTTTCGATGTACATGTGACTAATAAAGATGTCTTAAAATTATATATGTATACCCAGGGTACAAATGCTATGAAAATTAGCTTTTTGCAGCAGCAGGACAGTATATTATATAAATTACAAACATAAGTGAACATAGACTTAAATTAACAGTAATTGTACATAACTTAGATGACAAAACAAACTAAAATAACCATAACAGCATTGTTGCAAGTTGAGAGAAAAAAAGAATATAGTCCAAGGTGGTGTTAGAGTTTTTCCGGTGGGTACAAGAACCTGATGGCAATGGGGAAGAAGCTATTGTTGAACCTTGAGATGTGGGTCTTCAGGCTTCTGTACCTCCTGCCTGATGACAGCATCGAGAAGAGGGCATGGCCCAGATGGTAGGGGTCCTTAATGATGGATCCCTGTGTAATACTCTTGGAACGTTACATTGGCAATTGTAGTTTGTAACTGCCTTGGCCAGCAGAGGAATCCATTCGTGAGGTTTGCTCAGTGGCTGTGGAGGAGGAATAGGGAGAAAACTTGACAGAAGTAGATAATGCAAGTGGGGCAGGTTGGGTTGCAAGATTTCAGCAGCAGAAACCTGTGCATGTGGACTTTGGAGCAAAATACTGTGTTTCAGAACCTGAAATTTCACAGTTATCCTTCACTTGGCCTCTGCAAATTAATCTTGATTTCCTGTTTTAACAACTAATGCCATCTGAGTTATTCAACCCTAACTGTTTTTCCTGTGGAATATATTGTATCACATTTAAAGGAAGATTAATGGATAGCTGTCGGAATTAAAAGAGTCATTTAATCTTGGGTTTAGTTGACGGCATGAACAATTATTTTAAAGGTTCTGAAGGTTAAACATTCTATTTATCCAATCCCAATCATTAGGTTATTTTTGCGCTTGATAATTGATAACTGTGGTTACGTGTATTGGATCTTAAGGTCTTCTGGAATATACAAAATCAAAAGCTGAGCCAAGTGGGGGAGTTTAAAGGTTTGATTATCATTGTGCATGACTTAGTGATAGCAGTCAGGCTTGCTGTCATTGGCCTCAGTACTCCCCTGTGATGTCGACCCTGCCCACTATATCTGGGGAGTATAGTCACATAGACTGGTATCAAGGTAACAAGAACTTTCAGGGAGAATTCAGCAGAAATTAGTCACAGGAAAAGAAAGCATGTTTGTTTGTATTATTAGGAAGCAGATTATTCCATTTGTAGCAAGAAGTTCAAAAAAATGCTTTTAGCATTATTTGGTATGCATTTACCACCTTGCCCAGAGAGATTGGTTGGATAATTGACCACAGGTCACTTTTAACTGCAGCAAAAACGACGCCTATCTTTTAGAAGTAGTGTTATATTTGGAAAATGATGACAAGTTACAAGTAATAGGTCCAAAGCGAATTATCAAGCTGCTGATATACATGGACATGGAAGGAATCGATCCACCACTGGAATTTTTTTGCCGAGGAAACATTGGTACATATTTACTGACAATTCCTAGGAATCTCAAAAGATGTTTATGATCTGTAAGCACTGATACACACCAGCAGCGTATGGTTACTAACTGAAAATATGAATTACAAGTATGCGCTAGTGTACAACACTTCACTGATAGGAACCTTAAGCTCGGCCTCTCATTATCCTGCCATAATGCCACAGGTCAGACACAACCACAGCTTTAATTTCAGGGAGAATGGAGAACATTACTGAAGAGAGCAGAGGACTAATAAAGAAATGGATCTAAAGTGAATAGGTTCATTGTGTGGCACTGCCTGATATTTCACTAGCAATATATCACTAGCTGACGTCGCAAGAGCTGAGGTAGTTACAGCCTTGGAACACTGAGGACACTGCTCCACAAACAGGCATACACAGTATGTGAGATAAGAGGAACTACATATAAATCACTGTCTCACAGTGAAAGGGTGTTCAGGGCTCTGGGCATGGTATGGAAGCAAGTGATAGCAAATGTTCCATCTCCTGCATTGGCACAGGAACCTTCTGGTGATAATAACCTGTGGATATTAGAAAAATGGACCAAATTGTCAAAGAAGGAATGGGAATAAAAAAAAACGCATATGCTGGAAATTTGAAATGAGAACAGAATGTGATAGAAACACTCAGCAGTTCAGGCAGCATCTGTGCAAAGAGAAACAGGGTTAATGTTTCAGGTCTGAGACCGTTTGTCAGAACTGGGAAAAGTTAGTTTACAGTAGCTGAGAAGCAGGAGGGATGTTAGAATAAAGGTAAAATCTTTCAAGGGGTGAGACCAAATGAGTTAATGCAACAGTTAGAATCAGTTTAAGCTTCATTGTCTGTGATATGTGTTGCTAATAGCAAGGCTGTGGGACACACCCAGTAGGCCAGACTGCACCAATAGAAAGAGAAAAACTGAGCTAAAACAGCAGGTAGATGATTCAGGAATGAACAGATCTGATGAATACCAAACAAAAAGGTGAGTTACCTAAAGATGGGGGACTTGATGTTGAGAGTGGAAGGCTGCAAATTTGCACAGATAGAAGATAAGGTTCTGTTAATCAAACTTCTGTTGGATCTTGTTGTGACACTGCAGGAAGGCACAGGCAGAAAGGTCAGAGTGGTAGTGGGAGTGAGATTGTTGATTAAAGTGAGAGCCAACCAGAAACTCAGGGTGACGCCTCTGGGCTGAATGCAGGGTGCTCCACCAAATGATCACCTAATCTGAATTTAGTTTCTTCAGTACAGAGGAGGACATATTGTGAACAAAACAAGGAATGGATCTTTTGAAAGGCAAGGAGGGCAACCTATGAATGATACTGAAAGATTTATTCCCAGGTTTCAGCTGACCGGGCAGGTCCATCTGGAGAGAACTTGAAGAGTGAACACTACACTGTCTCTCTGATATTTCAAGTGGTGGAATCTGGAGAACGTGCACTTAAGTGAAGCAGATTTGATTCAGATCCCGATTCAAGGAATTATCAGTATGTATGTACCGATGTCCTTTGGCAAGAATGTGCCACTAACGGACCAATTGTTTCCATGCACTCTGATGGTCATGCCCTTGTTCACCAGAAGCTTAATAGTAAGCATATAACCCCATCCACATTCTAAGTACAATACTAAGTTTGTCCTAAAAGACTAATTTTTCTTTTTGCTACATTGCCAGATAAAATAAATATATTTTCAGATGTCACTAATTCTACCCCCCTCCCCCCTTTACCAGATGGAGTTCTGTTATTTTAAACCTCTGAAAACTAGTTTTTAGTCATTAATTTTCAAGCTGCATTTCCACCTTACAACAGAAGATGGCAGTGTGAGACACCGATTGAGCAAGCACTGAACTCCATGCAGCATGTTATTTTACTGTCCAGCCTGTTGCTGCCAGTAAAATGTGACAGGGAAGGACTTATACTGTTCCAAACATTTAAGGAAAACTTCATAAAATGAAACTCCTGACAATGAACAAAGCATTTTCTAATATCCACAAGTGTTTGGTCTTGGGTTCAAATCTAGAGGCTCAAGAAGCTGCCTCCCTTCAGGGACACTGGTTTCACCCTTTGAGTTAGGAGGACTGGCTCAGCCTTTACCCCAAGGAGGGGGAGGGGTGTACGAAATGCTTACACTGTTCGTCCCAGCTAGTACCAAGTTTGCTTTCTCCCAGTGAAAACATTTAGAACCAACTCCCAAAATCCACTCCAGTCCTGATAAATTCATGACGACTTTGCCAAGAAATGTTGGGCTTGGACCAGGATTATCCTTGGATCAAGAATTCTAACAACAGCAGAAAAGAATACTTGGCAAATTTTTTTCACCACAACCCACTTAACAATCCATCCTGCTATTCAATCTGGAGGAAAACAAACAGCAGAAACCACTGAATAAAATCCTTTGTTTTATGCGAAAGTAGTTATATTTCTCAAATATATCACTGATTTTAGATGCAACTTGCTTTTAAACAGCAGTTGGATTTAGATTCTGAGAACTTTTTTTAAAAGATGATAATTGACTGCTACTTGAATCAACTGTTATGTTTGGATTAAATATTCTATGTCATGAGTAGAAGGAAAGAGATTTGGGTCTTTGCAATCCTGTGCTTCAAGCAAGCATCTGCAAACCATCGTGATGAAGCTTTCTCTTAAGATGTTTACTTCCCCTCTCCATCTTTCCCTCCTGCTCACCAGAAGACTCATTCCTTGGGTCTGGTTTGTTTCTGTGATAGGAGGCATAGTTCCAGATCTCACCCAAGCAACTTATTTACACAGGGTCATAGGGCCTTGATAGTAAATTCTGGCAGTGTATTTAGACCATGAATAGGGGAACGTAATGTCTAAATCTGATCCTGCCCCAGACCAATGCTCAATCATTCACAATAGTAGGGGTAAATGGATTATAACCCAGAACAGGAATCCTAGTCGTCTCCTTGCCCTTATGGTTTTGCCTCAGGTTTGTTGTCTCTCCTACATCTCAGAGAAGCATATGCAGGTTGGGATAAGTGCTGAATCTGCGTTACATGATCGAAGGAAAGAAGATCAGTCTTTCTGTTATGGCCGCTGGATGCCCCAAAACGATATACAATAATGAAACCCCTTTGAAGTGCGGTTACTCTTGAAATACAGCATACAACTTTTGTCACTGTACTCTAACGAAGAGTCTCCACTTAAATATTAACCTTTTACATGTTGCTCTTACATTTTCTGCATTTCCAGCTGTGACTTAATTTTAGGGCAGTCATTTATATCCAAGGTCATTGGGGAACCTTCCGACAAATGCCCTTTCTCTTTCATCCATAAATATGACTCACAGTGTGACCTATTTAAGAGAGGTAGAGAACATCTAATTTTTAAAATCATTTTGCAAGAACCAGAATTTAATCTTATTGCATTAGTCATTCTGCAAACACAACGCATTCTAAAATTAATCTACCCATAAGGTGCTATTTTCCCAAAATGTAGAGATACCGTAAGTTTGGAAATCTAAATGACAGAGGAGTTGCGAAAAAGAGTTGTTGCTCTAAAGTTGTCCA
Source organism: Pristis pectinata (assembly GCF_009764475.1). Taxonomy (NCBI): domain Eukaryota; kingdom Metazoa; phylum Chordata; class Chondrichthyes; order Rhinopristiformes; family Pristidae; genus Pristis; species Pristis pectinata. The sequence continues at coordinate 115,731,545 of NC_067407.1, forward strand.
GTGACTAGTGTTACAGACATTAGAAAGTCATACATTGACTTGTTTGTTCTTTGATATTCATCTCATCAACAGCGCAGCAACAGCTGTGCGGAGCAGCGAGTATTGCCAGCCAAATGCCACTTTGTGTAAACATGGTGTAAGGGTGTGGTGCCATGTCAGCTCTTCATTGCTATGTTCCTTCTCCTTCTATGAAAAACTTTGCTTAGCTTTTGATGGCCAACTTCAAAGTGATTCTCACCGAATGCTCAGGAGCTCAGCAGCTATACCAAATGAACCCTCTCCTGAACACTCTCTGTCCTGAATCCCTCGGGATTTTATGATACCGTTCATTAAGCTTTATGTTCTCCTTGCTTGTCAAGAGGTGTTTGATAAGATGGCCATTTGTAGTATTTTATAGACCATAGTATAATGCATGGTGTATTTGGGTTCAGGCTCCCTAATGGAATAAGGTGATTGAAGTGAATCCTACGTGATGAGGCAAATTTTCACTTTTCTTCTAAAACTGCTCAGTATCTTTGAAAAACATCTCAATTCTTCATTAAAAAGAATGACAAAAATGCACTGTCAGTAGTTAGATCTGTATACTACCTGTATCAGGGCGCCCATCTCACATTTTCGTCAGAAATGTCATCAGAGCATGTTTCAAGGAACTGATCAAAGATTTCAAGTATCTTGTTGATTGAATGCTTGTTTTAATCAATAGGTAGGAATGTCGTTCCACGTCCTGTGAATCATATCATCAAAAACAAACATTTAATAACAATTGGATCTAACATTTCACTGCTGAATATTTTCTCTATGATTGCTCAGATGGTGAATTGTAAAATCAACAAACTTCCTGGTCCTAATCGCTATCCAGTAACCAAAATGGAAAAGGCACATATATCTATGCCAGGTGGAAACATTATCAGGTGTTTGTGATTTCCTCCCATGATACCATAGCTGATTGACATTCATCATTAGTGTTCATGTGTGAAGAGCAATCATTCGGTATTTTGAGGCAACCAGTTTTGCTCTAGTTTATATACCCCATATCTTTGAATTTTCCCTCCAGTGTCACATCACTCTCCCGGGTGCTTACCATACTTTTACTACCTTTGGAATGATATTTGTTTCTCGTATCACATCTGTTCTGTGGAAAGAATCGCCTGTTCGTCATGTAGATTATAGCTAAGCAAAGGTAAAGATTAACTCCCACCTAACAGAGAAAAATACAGTTCTTTGACTGACTGTTTCTAAACCAATGTAAATTAGTTACTGTGAAATGCTAGTTAACTGAGTAAAATACAGTTTACCTTACTTCTTTTATTTTCTTTGTACCCATTTGAACATAATTTAAATCAGCTTATGGATAAAATTGGCATTATATAATCACATTGCAATTGTCATAGAGCCATGGAAAGGTATAACATGGAAACAGGCCCTTTGGCCCATCGAGTCCATGCCAACCATCAAGTGGGTTTTATCCTTTGATTTCTACATCAGTTGGTAGTTGAGGAACTGAAACAGGTTTTCATCTGTTGATTATTGGGGCATAGAGGTAAGACCCCTGAAACCACCAGCTCACCAAATCATCAAGTCATGATCATTTTCAGTCAGAAGTCACTGGGCACCAGTAAAAAGTAAAAAGCTAGGCAATTATTTCACTCCTTCCAGACTACAGATACTGCAGCCTACTAAGCATGCACAGAATTTCACTGAGATCCAGTCCTGCCCAGAAAGTGACATTTCAATCTTGTGTTCTTTAACTACGATAAAAGCAATTTGCTTTCAAGTAACACTGTTTGCTTGGGACAGCGTCCAAAGGGGGTTTCATGAGGTAAAATCAGCATTGTGGAAGGTAGCAAAATGATGGCAAGAAGCTCTCATGAGTTTAAAGTTTGGTTCACTGGTGTCCTGTGAGGAAGGAAGCCCACCTCTCTGGCCGACTTGGACAAGGTGATGGAGGGCAGTCTATCCTAAATACAACTCCAAACCCACACCCCAACTTGCTGAACTTTCAGCTCCCTCTTAAAGACGGAAGAAGCCACTCATACCACTCACAATTTGGGGCAGCTCGTGACTGAACACCACTCTCTGAGAATGGAAAATTCAAGCCCCCTGTCAGGTGCGTTAATGTTTCATGACATATGTCAGTGATAATAAACCTGATTCTGATTCACTTGTTTATCCAGTTGAGCTGTAACAATCAGGAAGGTGTCAGGTTTCGTCTCATCAGAGGAGAGGCAGGATTGGCCTCAGCACCTCTGGACTGGAGAGTGAAGAAATCAGCCAGGGCTCCTGACTGGCACTTGGAGATCTTCCTATTGTTTAAACTTAAAGTGAAGTTAGGATTGGGCTGAACTATGATGCTTGCACGGTTAAAACATCTGCCAAGAATGGCCATCTAGGCCACTCAAACAAGAAGTGAACGACAGGCTAGACCTTAGGACTGTGTCTCAGAAAGTGCCACCTCAATCAGAAGAGGAGGTATGGGCAGCAACTGTGGAAAACAAGAGTTTCTGCTATAGATATGACAATTTGCTAAATACAGATTGATGTGTGATGCATTTTGCAACACTGGGTAGTTATTTTGTGAGTTTACCTAACTTGCTACAGACTATAACTATGATAATTGAAGAGAGTCAGAAGCCTGCCATCCAACATCATTTTCCTTCTATACTTTCTCCTCCCTTGGAAATGGGAAGCAGGTCCTCTCCACACTCTGCTGGATGGACACTTCACATGAGTGGAGTCAGTAAGTTTTGGTGGTACATTCAGCAAAGTGAATAGATCCATCCAAATCCTGTCCCAACCAATGTTCACACATGCACTTCTCCCAGGATGTCACTGGATAATAAAGAACAGGCAGTCCAGATGAAGGGTCTCAACCCGAAATGTCGACTGTCCATTTCCCTCCATAGATGATGCTCAATCCACTGAGTTCCTCCAGCCCCTTTTGTGTTACTCCAGAATCCGGTATCTGTAGTTTCCTGTGTCTCCACCCTGATACTTCTGTTTTTCCACAATCGTGACACCTATGGAAACAACTCCAGCTCAGATCAGTGCTACTTGGGAAGAGGAAAAATAGGCTAAAAGAAAGGAGCTGGCAAACTGCGGGACCTGCATGTTTGCACAGCTAGTAAAGCCACAACCTCAAAGCACCAGTAACCCAGGTTCAATCCTGACTTCTGGTCATGTCTATGTGGAGATGGCATCTTCTCACTGTGATGCGTGGGTTTCCACCAGATGTTATAGTCTCCCCTCACATTCCAAAGTTGTGCGAGTTGGAGAATGAATTAGCTACTGTAAGTTGCTACAAGCGTGTCGGTGAGTGATAGAATCTGAGGGGAGAAGATGCAAATGTAGAGAGAAAGAAAATAGTGTTAATATAGGATTATTGTAAATGGGTGCTTGAGGTTTGGCATGGACTAGGTGGGACAAAGGGCCTCTGCTGTATGATTCTGAACTTAAAATTCTAAAGTTAATGTTGTAGTCACTTGTCAAAATTTAGGGAGGGATGACAGGATGAGCATAGTGATGGGAGGGGTGGGGGTAGAGGGGGGAGGCTGCAGGGACTGTGGTGAAGATAATCCATCTTATGCATCCAAAGCCACGTGCTTATTGAAATGTTCAGTACAAATTTTACTCACTAGCCTGATCGTCTGCAATACTTCAGCAAAGTTAACTTTAACCAGCATTAGCACTGCTCAAGGGGGATTTTCATAAGTCTATAAAATTGTTTGATCAGCGTTAATCATTGACAAAAATGCTTTGCCTGACATTTTTAACATGATGGAAACGTGCCAACTAGAAGGCATTTTCTGGATCAAATATACTTTTGCTGTGATTAATTTGCACCCAGTTTTTGAAAACTAACTTCCTTATACAGTTTCTAAGTCAAATGTTTGGTAAATTAAGTTTAAAAATAGTTAGGCACAAGTTAAACCTAAAAAGCAGCATGAGTGAAGCATTTCTGCAAATCAACATTTTGCTTTGATTAAAGAGAACACAGCTAACCTTGTGTATGGAGCTCTCTTAATGAGTGAGATCATTCTGGAATATGTACCCTGCCAGTTTTTTTTATTTAAAAGAAAGGTATAGACGGTCTCTTGAATGCAGATTGACACAAGGCATTTTATTAGATCTGTAAAATATCACCTTTTTCCTTCCGGCCTGTAAAAGGAACTTTAGTTAATAAGTCAACTATTCCCTGCGAGCAGCCAATTGGAAAATAGTGCCGAAGAGAGAAATGGAGAGAAAAAAGCACAGCACTCCACGTGTAAGTTATTATTCCTGTTGTATTGATTTTGTAGTGGCTAATCAGTCTCACTCGTCAGATAAAGTAAACACGCTGCAGATAGACAGCTTCCTAAGTGCAACACTGTGCCAAATACTGTGTGCTTTCTGTTGGCTGACCCCAAGCAGCCAGGAGTTACCTCACGTACAAAGCATACATCATGAAGGACAGACTAAAGTTCATCCAGCTACAAGTCAGCTTCAGGGTTTTATGATTTAATAAACTGTAATATCATCAAATCTATTTGTGTGATTGTGCAGAAGGGATTTTCCTGTTGAAAGGAGGGCAGCTGAGAAGCAGTATTGATCTTTCCAGAAGTAACACAGGTTCAATCAATTGAAACAGAACAGAAAGTAATATGTTTTAACTGGTGGCTTCCACCTCCTTAAACAATCACTCCTGAAGCATGTGCCTTGTTCACTGAATATGTGTTACACCAGAACTTCTACATTCGCCTAAGGGGAAGAGAAACAGAATTAGACTGGGGTCCATTTCTGGCATATCTGCCTTGGTGGGCAACTACAGGGACGGACTGAGAAACAGGATTATGAAACTGGGTGCAACTTAATCACGGCAAAAGCATATCTGATCCAGAAAATGGTTTCTACTTGGCACGTTTCACAGCAGAGAAGGCCCTTGATTCCTTTATACTGTGTTGATTATTTGAAATAGCCACAAATTTGTCCCACTCCCCAACCTTTATTTTTAATTTCTGCAATATCTTCCACCACCTCCCCACCCCCACCCCCCCACCCACACACACACACACTCACACACACACACTCACACACACACACACACACTCACACACACACACACACACACTCACACACACACACACTCACACACACACACTCACACACACACACACACACACACACACACTCACACACACACACACACTCACACACACACACACACACACACACACACTCACACACACACACACACACACACACACTTATATTATGTGTCTAATCAATGGTTGAATGTTAATGGGCCAGAATTTTCTGTCAGTGGCAAACTATCTGGATTTATCATCGGCGTAAGTACCAAGTATGGTCTTACTTCATCTGGATCTGCTGAAGTTAGTGCTGCCTGTTGCACAGAGTCATTCCAATCCAAAATATCAGAGCTCTGCAGTGCATGGCAATATAATGCCTTCTCACAGATAGGGCAAAACAAGTCCTGACAACATATCAACTGACAAAGCTTTAACAACCAGCCACGTCCCCTGTCTTAGCTAGCTTTCAAATCTGTCAACAATTTTAAATGCTTCTGAGAGTCCCCAAAACATTCAAAAATTATTAAAAATAAAAAAATTAAGGTCTTAAAATTAATTGCAAGAAATAAAAAAATCAAAGTACTTAAAAATTACTTAAAAACAATTTAACAATTAAAGTATTTCAGCAAATTCAATTAAATAGTTTTAAATAGTTGTAAGTTGTCTTTTTGCAACCCATGTCTCTTGCAGTCATTCCTCTCTCTTCAAATGAATAGGCTCGCTGTTACTGTGTGAATTCTAACTATTGGGGAATTTCAACAAGTTGGCGCGTCTCCCAGAGCACAGCCGGCAAATCACTCAGGGAGCTCGGTCACTAAGTCAGTGGCTTCCCATATGCACAGTGGTTCCAACCTTCCTGATACTTAAGGGGATTAAGTAAGGCAGTTCAGCATGGAACTGCTGATGTTTCCCTGCAGGTCCTGGCCCATTATTGAATTCCCATCTGTCTCCCTTTCGGGTAGTGCATTGCAATTCATAACAAGCCACCATGTAAAATGCATTCCCTCATCTCACCTCTAATTCTCTTGCGAAGTTCTTCAAGAAACCTTCCTGCCTCCATGATCAAGCATATGCCTGACACTCAATGACTGAATTACCTATGAAAGAAAGCCATTTAAGAAGAGACCCACATTGACATTGCTTCTTGGTGTGTTTCTACACAGCCAGCTTCATTCATGCAACTACATTTCCAGAAATGACCATGACTACATGACATATTCAGTGTGCAAGCTTTATAATTTGCAATTTCTCTACTTATTCTTCGTCTCGTCTTCAGAAAGCACTGTTTCATACTGAAATGAGGTTTCATAAGTGCTGACAGCTCTCTTACCTCTCTCAGTTTTTCAAAAATGAATCTAACTGTGTCAGCAACTTAATTGGTTTTTGGAAGAAAAAATAGTTGAACTTGATCATGTCAACAACAACAAAATATTCAAAAGCACCTCAAGGTTCTCCCAAGAGTGGGAGCAAAATACTGATGTCAATACACATTGCTCCTTATGTGGTCAGATCACAGAATAACATACTGTTGCATCACAGAAGGCAGCCATGTGGTCCGGCAAGTCTGAACCAACTCTAAGTATGAAAAATCCAACTGGTTCCATTCCTCTGCTTTCTTGCCATGGCCCTACAAATCCTCTCCTTTCACATAGTTCTCAGTTCCCTTTCGAGTGCCATAACTGAATCTCTCCCCATTGTTACCTCAGGCAATGCACTCCAGACCCGAACCACTTGTTGTGGAAACATAGAAACATAGAAAAACTACAGCACAGTTCAGGCCCTTCGGCCCACAAAGCTGTGCCGGACATGCCCCTACCCTAGTAAGTACTAGACTTACCCATAGCCCTCTATTTTACTCAGCTCCATGTACCTATCTAACAGTCTCTTCAAAGCACCTATCGTATCAGCCTCCACCACCGTTTCCGACAGCCCATTCCACGCACTCACCACTCTCTGAGTAAAAAACTTACCCCTGACATCTCCTCTATATCTGCTCCCCAGCACCTTAAACCTATGTCCTCTTGTGGCCACCAATTCAGCCCTGGGGAAAAGCCTCTGTCTATCTACCCTATCAATACCTCTCATCATCTTATACACCTCTATCAGGTCCCCCCTCATCCTCCGTCTCTCCAAGGAGAAAAGGCCGAGTTCCCACAACCTGCTTTCATAAGGCATGCTCCGCATTCCAGGCAGCATCCTTGTAAGTCTCCTCTGCACCCTCTCTATGGCTTCCACATCCTTCCTGTAGTGAGGTGACCAGAACTGAGCACAATACTCCAAGTGGGGTCTGACCAGGGACCTATATAGCTGCAACAATACCTCTCGGCTCCTAAATTCAATTCCCCGATTGATGAAGGACAATACACCATATGCCTTCTTAACCACAGAGTCAACCTGCGCAGCTGCTTTGAGTGTCCTATGGACTTGGACCCCAAGGTCCTTCTGACCCTCCACACTGCCAAGAGTCCTACCATTAATACTATATTCCGCCAACATATTTGACCTACCAAAATGAACCACTTCACACTTATTGTTGTGGAAAAGCTTTCTTTCCTATCACTTGTGTTCTTTTGCCAATCACCTTCATTGTCATCCCCTTTTCCTTTTATCCCTCCAGTAAAAGGGACAGTTCCTCTCTATCTTCTATCTACTCTATACTCCAAGAGTCCTGAAGTTGACTGTCCGTTTTCCTTGATGGATGCTGCCTGACCTGCAGAGTTCCTCCAGCATCATGTTGTTTTTTTTCATCTAGATTCCAGCATCTGCATTCCCTTGTTTCCCTAACTATACTTTCTACATTCAATCCACATAACTAAAGTCCCTCAATCTTAGGAAACATTTTGGTCAATCCCTTTTGACCATTAAAGCCTCTCTGAAGTCTCTCTCTCTACATTTTGCCTAAGTGGGGTGCCCAGAACTTGGACACAATATTCCAGATGCAGCAGAATCAAATGAACAGAAGTTTGATCAAAATTTTTGTTCTTTAGGTGTGCCCTAAAGAAGGAGATAGAGAAGTAAGAAGTAATAGTAATGTATTTGCAGGGGTTAACATCTTAGCAGCTGAAGGCCCAGTCGTCAATGGTTGAACAATTAAATTTGGGAATGAGCAAAGAGGCCAGAAACAGATGATATCTCAGAAGGTTTTAGGTCTGGGGAGCAGATTTCAGAGATTGGATAGAGCCAGTCCATGACAAGATTTGAAAGTGTCTTCTCGCAGCAACCCAAGTTCAATTCTAGCCACTATCTATAAGGAGTTTGTACGTTCTCCCCGTGCCTGCGTGGGTTTCCTCCGGGTGCTCGGTTTCCTCCCACATTCCAAAGACAAATGGGTTAGGAAGATGTGGGCATGCTATGTTGGCGCCAGGAGCATGGTGACACTTGCAGGCTGCCCCCAGAACACCCTATGCAAAAGAAAGATGTATTTCACTGTGTGTTTCGATGCACATGTGACTAATAAAGAAATCTTATCTTATCAACATCCACAAATACACAGCATGCATTCATCAGGGGTCAGGGGATGCGAAACTAGGATTGGGAATGCCTACCTACCATTTCCTCCCTTTGGCCAAAGGCGCCTCACAGTCACTCAAGCACCATCAAATAATTCAACCAAACAAAGTCGTGGAATGCTGCCTCTAAACATCTCATCCTCTGTTTCTTTCTTTGTTCCTTGAAGATTGTCTTACTGTTGTAATTGTTCCTTGCATGACTCATATTGTATGATGAAGCTCCTGTGAAATGCTTTGGGACATTTTATTACATTGAAGCTACTGTGTGAACGGAAGTTGTTGTTGCAATAATGGAAAAAAAGGAGGTAAGAAACTTGCTCTGGCTCTGCTGTGGCATTGCTACAGGGGGAGGAATATTCACATGGACCAGGGGCTCTGCCTTTTCCTCTCCAAGTACATGAAGGGGACACTTTTATACAGAAGGCAGTGAAGAGTGGAAAGCACAAATTTTTTGGAATTCATTGTTGAAATAGAGGCCATGATACCATTTGAGAACAGTCTAGATAATATATTGGAAATAAATTAGTCATAAAGGAATATAGGAACAGGACTGGGAGCAGACCAGGGGAATAAGTACAACTGCCTGTAGGAAAGATTAACATCAAGATAGACAGACAGCCTGAACCAAACACCATGCTGTACCTTCTGTTACTTAATGGAAATTTTTCTTAAATTCATTTGCAAAATAATAACTAGAAATTGCTTTGGTGACCAATAAACAAAGTCAAGTGTTTGTTGAGCTTGGCTATTTTGAATGCTAAACATCTTGTTAAACACCCATTTAATGCTGACAGTATTTTGTTCTATGACAGTGAGAGATGGAAACACCTTTATATGGCATCTTTACATATCTTTAACCAATCAGAGTGAAGGAATGTGAAATAAACAATGCAAGATCTGAACAAGGAAGTGTCAGTACAAGAGAAACAAAGAGGAAAAGAAAATTTGGATTAATCGTTTTTTTTTTACATTTAATGTCTCCAATAACAATTAAAACCCAAAGGAATGAGTTGCTATGCTTGTATTACTTAATTTCCAGTGACATAGTGGTTGACTGGTGGTAATTAAAACTTATTACATTGCTAAAACTACAGTTAGGCATAAATGGATTAGCCCTGGTTGTTTTTTTTTTGGTCAGGGGTTTAGTTTGTACATACTTTCTTAATAAAGGGACTTTGCACCATACACTTTATTTGAATAGAGTGTCAGCCAAAGGTATGTCATTTGTCCAAAACTAAATGCAAAGTGACACCTTGCATAAAAATATTTAACTTCTACCCTTAAAAGTTCACTGATCATCAGCTGCAGTTGCTATGCATTTGTAAATAAATAACACTGAATTCTATTAACGTTGCTGTGCTTTTGGGCCAATTAATAGTGATATTGTGGAAGATGGGGAACAGATAGAGACTTGGATATATGACACAACTTAGCAGAATAAAGGGTTGGAATGATTCTACTGTTTGCTGATTAAACAGTAAATTGCAGATTAAAGGATGTCTTAGATCTGATAGTGTCAGCAGTGAGTGATTTGAATCCAGCCAGTGCACCGGTCAGTTTCCTTCAATTTACTTCAACACTAGTCAGTGCCGAATAGACATCCTACACTACATATGAATGTTGGGCATTTGGTCAAAAGCAACTAAAGCCCAAGTGGTATGCCTATAGGAGAGATTAGAGCAACAAGGTAAAAGAACTGAAAGCAAAACTAATTCAGATGATGATAGACCAAGAACTAGATTTAATCATTTTGTCAAAGCTTTTTAATCACAAATCAGAGCACTTCTTTTAAACAACACCCTGTAAGATGCTGAAAATGCTGAACCTACCTAGAGGGGTGACCTTCCCTTCAGAAGTGTTTCCTAAATCTCGCTTTTTACTGTCGGAATAGAATCAAAAGGGATTCACACTTCTTTCCAAACCAGACCCTTGATGACTCATCTTTCTTCTTAGGTAGTCCCTCGGGATCAAGGATGACTTACTTCCACTCTGCTTCTGTGGGTTCTGTGGTGAGCTAGGAGGCCAATGTGGAACCCACAGACTCTGCCACAGACGGGGCAGGAGGAACCTGATGCACTGGGTATGTGGGTGGTTTGTGAGTTGTTTGCGCTCCTTCCTCCACTTACACTGGGTTTCTGTGCACTCCAAACACATGGACCCAAGATTCTTCGTGCTGTCCCAAACGCTCTTCCTCTGCTTTGAGTGGTCATGGGAGCATTCTTGACTCTTTCCCTCTGTCAATCTGGTAATGTTTCCCTGTGCCAGAACTCAGGACAGAGTGTCTGGTTCAGGAGCTTGCTCTCTGGCATGTGAGTGACAAGGCCAGCCCATCTGAGCAAGCTGACTGTAACCAGGGTCTCAGTGCTCGGGGTATCAGCATGGGAGGGTATGTTGACATTGGTTTACTTATCCTTCCACTGGATTTGGAGGATTTTGTAGAGACAGTATGGCTGGTACCTCTGTAGTGCTTTGAGGTGCCTGCTGTAAGTAGTCCAGGTCTCAGAAGGGCAGGGATCTGGACAGACGGGAAGTGGTCCGAGATCTCAGGGGTTGTCTTGAATATTTATTTTCTGGTTGGGGCGAGGGGGGTGATGCTGTAACGTGAGAGCAGGTTGGTAGATGATCTTATTTCCTCGACTTGAAGCGTAAGGCACGGACTCACATATACTTTGGTGAAGAACTAGAGGATGGCTTGGATCTCCAACTGTGAACACACAAAGGCAGCATCATCAGCACACTGCAGCTCGGCAAATGAAGTCGAGGTGGACTTGCTTCTGGAATGATGGCAATAAAGGTTGAACAATTTCCCGTTAGTCCCGCAGATTAGCTCCACTGAGTGTGAAGCCACTTGGAGGTGGGGTGCCCCGTGGCAGTGTGGAGAATTTCAAAGAACATCAGGGACTTGGTGAGTCACAGACACTCAATGACTCATGGACCCTTGGTGACTAATAGACACTTGGTTCCCTGCCACCCAGAGGATTTCCTGGAAGAGCTCTGACACACTGTGGTGGCATGGCTGTGCAGCTGGTGGAGCTGTTGCCTCACACCTCCGGAGACCTGACCTCCAATGCTGCATGTGTCGGGTATGCACATTCTTCCTGCCACCACCCAGGCTTCCCCTGGATGCTCCGGTTTCCTCCACTGGAAGTTAATTGGCTACTATAGTGAATTGTACAATCAGGTGTGGCAGGTGGTGGTTGGAAAGTTGAAGGGAATAATGGGAGAATAAAATGGGATCAATGTAGAATTGGTATAAGTGGGTGCTTATTGGTTATTGGAGACTTGGTGGGCTGAAGGGCCTGTGTCTGTGCTGTAAGACTCTATGACTCAGTAGGACAGTGTACATGCATTATGGAGAACCCGGTGCACTAGGTTACTAAGATAAGATATCTTTATTAGTCACATGTACATCGAAATACACAGTGAAATGCATCTTTTTTGCATAGAGTGTTCTGGGGGCAGCCCGCAAGTGTCGCCGCACTTCCGGTGCCAACATAGCATGCCCACATCTTCCTAACCTGTACGTCTTTGGAATGTGGGAGGAAATTGGAGCACCTGGAGGAAACCCATGCAGACACAGGGAGAACGTAAGAACTCCTTATAGACAGTGGCCGGAATTGAGCCCAGGTCGCTGGCGCTTCAAAGCGTTACACTGACCACTACACTACCATGTCTAGAAGCAATTGCAGGAATTCCCCCACCAGGTACAACTAGAACCAACGATGGTGTGCTGTTAAATTTCAGGCTTCTCTCCCAAATTCTTTTCTGTTCTGGCATTACTAGGGTGCTGACATGGTCTTATTTCGGTATGCAATGTATCTTCTATATCCTTAAGAGCAGCTAGGAACTGTACAGGACTGATTTTCAACTTCTTATCTGGGTGCGGCACAAAAGAAAGTTAAAAATCCCTCTGTTCTGTGACTGGACAACTGAACTGCAATGTCAGTTTTAAACCAGGGCAGAAACAAACAGCTATCCCTACACATAAAAATGAATGAGGGCACAGAGTGATTTTTCACATAACAGTATGTGTCAGAGAGACTGCGGGCAATTTTTACTTTGAAACTCCAAGATGTGGTGAGGTCACAGTTTCTACCCACTGCTCAGTTTACTGCTCAGCCTTTGCCTTCATTTTGTTTTGACCCTGGACGGTGTTGGCCTGTGAGTATGTTACAACAAATACAGTTTTAGTACAGTTGCTGAATTAGACTAGGCTCATTCCTGGAGGTCACATTAAACCCCACATCATGTCCAACACAAAACATGAATCCAACAAACTCTTTTCCTTCAATATTTTAATAATGAATTAAAGTCTTGAAAGAAGGAACCTTTTTTGAGGATAAAAAGTATTTTTTAAAAGTCCTTTTAATTTTCCTCTTGGTTCTCATGTCACTGTTCAGGAAATTTAAGGTCAATCTTGGATGTTCAGTGTAAATTTAGCATACGTGTGCTGTTCCTGACAACAGGTTTAGGCCTGCACCCAGAGACACAGTGACTTGAATGGACTGCAGAAAGCATGCCTGGAGCAGATTCAGCTTTGCTCCTGGTGCTCCTCATGTATCCCACAATGTTAGAGGGTGAAGTTGCAGTACAGGCGGCCTCCCCTCATTATAAGATTACTTCCAGTACAGATGATGCTACAGCAGCATAATCAGGCTTTCAGATGGAGTGACTAAAAGCAAACTGAACTATCCAGTTTCACTGTGACTGAGGCAAGAGTGCCTTAACAAGCAATGTCCTGGGATTTTTTTTATAAAACTGGTAGTACTCAGGCTGTTAAGTGTTCAGTTTAGAACAGCTAATCTGGCCTTCTTTGCATTTGGGCGGTCTGCTTTCCTGGTAAACAAGCTGTCACGAGAAGCCCCAAGGACAGATGATGTATTGTCATAAGAAAACAGCTTTGACACACTAAGCCTGCTTGCTGTCTCAGGGGCAAGGCTTAATAGCTTTCAGCCTGTTGTTTCAAGGTACAATGAAAGCACCAGTAAGGTGTGCTTTTCTTCAACTCCCTGATGTGTTGCTAACCTTTGTCTATTCATTGATTCTTAGCCCCGGCAGCGGGGGGAGAACGAGGGGAGGGTAAAGATTGCAAGGCCTTGTTGACCTAGAATAAAAGTGGGTGTTCAGTGTGCTCTGCGTACACTAATTGGCTCAAACAATGATATGTAATAGAGTCCTAAAGTAGTTGTTGCCTGGTAACTCTCAGTGTACACAGTATTAACTGTAATTTAGATTTAGTAGGAAGGGTTGATACATTTGCTTTCAAATCCTTTCCTCAAATCCTTTCTCTAAGCTCACAAGGTGTTGAAATTCCACTCACAGATGCACCCTGTGTTAAATAGGAGTTAAAGAGTTTTGTTCTTATTATCACATTCACAAGAAAGTGTAACTACATATGTTTTGGAAATTGTTTGTGCTAAAAGTAACACTTAACTTAAATGACCAGTCACAAAGCACTGAAGGCAATCCTGTTTATCTGACTAAATGGACACCAAAAACATAAAGCTGGCCAGTAACTGCAACTCCTGAAGCTGGGGAGAGACTGCACAGGCAACCGGGAGCTTCCCTTTACAAAGCTATCTCTGCAGACCATATTACAGTGAGCAACACAGGGATTTAAGTAGGCCTATCACCCTAATCTGCATCCTAGCTCTGAATGAGGTAAATAAAAAACCCACAACATCAACGGAGGATGATACAGGTGGAGATACAGGTGGAATTGCTTGTCCCTGTGTCAAAGTGAAAAATGAGGAAGATCACAACGGCCCGTCCTACATGGAATCCAACCATAATAAATCAGAAGATTTGCTTGAGAACATTAAACAGTTGTTTCAAATTAACTGCATTTGCAACACTAATAAACATAATTGAGATCTAGTGCAGCTGTCTAAAATAAAAAAAAACTGATGCAGCTGAGAGGATATGACTGTAATTATTCTCAATTGCACCGGCAATTACAATACATTCAGTCAGCTCATCAGATTGTGTAGATTTGGTACTTAAGAATAAATTATGGCAGCGACCAGGTCAAAGCGCACATCACAACATTGCCTGGAAATTGGACCCATTTGTGCACGTCTTTTATGCAGAAATAGAACAGTTTTTCGAAGGTTAGGTCATGCTAATGATCACTTCCAGCTCATTTAGCACTCATCGGGAAATTGTGCTATTGTTGACATTGGCCCTGCTTCACCGTGCAACCCATGCATGATCAAACATCATCACCTGATACACACTACTGCGTCATCACGTGCACAGCAGCCATTTCTGCAATAATAGAACTATTGCAGCCCTTGGTATTAGTTGCCAACAAAAAATCAAGGAGCAAACCCCAGAGCAGATTGGCAAAGAGACGTGAACCAAATGGACCTTGTAGTGGCATTGATTCTTCACTCACAGCCGCTGGTGGAATCATTGTTCATTGCTCAGCACATGAATAGTTACAACACAGTGGGTTCCCACAGTGAATGCACCATTTCTATGTTATGCACCTTAATGCAAGGTGCTCAGGTCTGCCAGACTGATCAGCCTGTACTTATGGTGATCTGGGGTCACTTGTGGCACAGGACCTGACTAATGCACTGGTTTGTGTAGAGGGCAGCCTTACACACTGGAGATCATCGTTTCCCTACCCCGCTGTTTTCCTTCAGCTTATGTGGCAGCTTCTTCTGCTAATGGTTTGTAACTGAAGGAAGCAAGGTCCTTTAAGGTTCAACTGTCTTCTGAGAGCTCTGTGGAATAAAAATATGGTAGTTACAAGCTGTGCATACAGATCCCAAATTGGAATGCATTGTCCCCATGTCTGTGTGGGTTTCCTCCAGATGCTCAGGTTTCCTCCCACATTCCAAAGACGTACGGGTTAGGAAGTTGTGGGCGTGCTATGTTGGCGCCGGAAGCGTGGCAACACTCGCGGGCTGTCCCCCAGAACACTCGACACAAAAAGATGCATTTCACTGTGATTTTCGATGTATCTGTGACTAATAAAGATATCTTATGGGTATTGTTTTAGTACGTTAATTTGTGTGCAAAATGCCACTGCCTTTAATGCATTTTTGCTCAAGCCCAATTTTGCAACCTACTTTTAGAAACTCCGATGATTACTAATGCTATACAGAGCATATGTTCAGTGCACCAAAAATGAATAAACTTCAATTTCAGTTCCTATATCTGATTATTCTTATAACTCAGGTTTAATGTTGTAAATATACAGCAGAAATTACTGATAAATTAAAAGATAAAGCTGGAATTACACAACAGATCATTCAATACCTGTAAAGGGAAAGGGTGTTTACCAGACAGTGAGGTATATTCTTTATCAGACAGAAAATTTTAAGGCCAGAGAGATGAGTGGCCTCGGGGCAAGTAGGGGTAGTGATGGGTGTGGGATGCGCTCTCTCAGAAAGACAAGTAATCAGGCTTCTTGCCAAAGAAACAATATAGTGTATCTGCCTGAGGTGAGGAACACACCTTGGTTCGTCCAATTGGAATTGTATATGTTAGCTTTATAAGTGTACAATTGCGAAACAGTAGTTGTTTTGTGGTGTAAAATATTTTGTTTTCTAACCACAGCAGAATGAATGCTAACTCATGGTATGCCCTATTATTATAGATATGCCACAAACACAGAAGCCGGATGTGATCTTCACCATGACCAACAAGAATCAATTTGGGATGAGGTTCAATAATATGAAAATCACGTAAAGTTCTGTTGCCCATATCCTTTCTTGGACCACCCTCTGTTTGCCATCATGCTATTTGACCTTTGTTGACTCTTAGTGTACTCATAGCTTGTTTCAGCTCTATCTGTTCAACTCC
Source organism: Pristis pectinata (assembly GCF_009764475.1). NCBI lineage: Eukaryota > Metazoa > Chordata > Chondrichthyes > Rhinopristiformes > Pristidae > Pristis > Pristis pectinata. Next base: position 115,747,932 of record NC_067407.1, read on the forward strand.
TTCCATTGCCTCTCCTCTCCCTATCCCTGTGATCCTCTAATATCTTCTGAGACAGTTCTGTCCTTCATTTCTGGCCTCTTTGTGCATCCATCAGTAACAGCCATGTCTGCCAGCTCCCTGGCCCTGAGTTCTAAAACTCTCTGTCCAAGATCAGAATCAGGTTTATTATCACTGACATATGTCATGAAATTTGTTGTCTTGCGGCAGCAGTACAGTGCAAGACATATCTCACATCTCAGTTAAGTCAGTTTCTATAACTTCCCTCTGAATAATCTTGTCACATTCTGCCTGATAATGTTTCCTTGAAGCACCCTAGAAGGTTTTTAACTTAATAAATGGTGCTGCTGAAAATGGAAGATGCTAGTTTTCTGAAAACAGCAAAGCTATTAAAGCATATAGTATGTTCTGCTGGGCTGTGAACAGAAGCAGGTTCCTCAGGAAGGCTCCATAACCCACAGTATCCCACAGAGCAGGCCCACGTGTAGGTATCACAGCACCAAGATAGGATGCTCAAAATTAACAGAATCGCTGAATGAAGATGCCAGTTGGCCCATGGGGTCCATACACCTCCTCACCTTCCCACTGCTTCACGTCACCCACCTCCTCATCTCCCTACCTGTCCACCTCCCCTACCTCCCCGTCCTCCCCACCTCCCCACCTTCCCCCAACTCCTCCATCTTCCTCACTTAATAATTCACACAATATTTTGTTTGTTTATCAAAATGATTTTAAATCCATTTTGAAAAAATCCAGGGTGTATACATGTCAGTCTGTAAATGATCATAGTTTAATATTAGTCATAAATTGAGAAATAATGCAATATTTATAATAGTGGTGAAGAAATGCAGTTACAGATTGTTTTAAAAGTGATAAATGCATTCCTCTGCACATTAGCAAACATGCAATTCTTGTTTTGTCTAGGATGGAGTGCACACAGCCCCCATTGTAGTTAAACTCAATTTTAGATTGTACAATTTACTATCTCCAGTTAAAGATTGTAATCCTTGCCAGGAATGTAATGTAGTCACACCTGCACATATACATTGGTAAAATATTTTGTTACAATAAATATGTGATACTTTAAATTCATTTTCTGTAAGTGCATTGACTGCAAAACCAAAATGGAAACCGATTGAGCATCTCTTGGAGTTATGACTGGACATACATATGCAATTTTACAATGTATGGAAAAACAAATAATGGTATAACAAGTATATGTAAATTATACATAGACTTCCTCTGGAATGTGTCTGAAATAAAGAGAATTTTCCAATCAAACATGTTACAATTTCTTTCTTCCAACTTAATACACTTCAGCAATTATAATCCAATGTGGATACATGTTAAGGTGGCGGAGGTAAAACCAACAACCAATACTTATAAAATTACACCTTGATTCAAAGAATAGAGAAAGCATTTGGAGCAACTATTAAAACTGTATGCAAGATATTGTATATTCAGAAATATCTATTTATAAAACTGAATTTCTGGACGGACAGAATTCATGCCCATGATTGGTGAATGTAATGTGCTGTGCTGTGATGTGTTAACTTTAAGAATTGGCCTGTATCACCTTGATATTATTCTGATATATTGTTGCACCCAGACACTGCTGTTTACTTAGAATTAGTGGCTTGAATAAATCTCTACCTCAGCCAATTTGCTTATACTCGCAGCAACACAAAGAAACCCGCAGACATTCCAGAACATGAACTCTTAACACTGCAGTTGTGATCTCACTCTCTTCCAAACAATTTAGTTCACCTGAAAATGAGACATTGATATTCCAGAGTTGGTAACAAAGGGGCATCAGAAAATCATGCTGGCACTTGAAGTTGTTTCAAATGGTCTCCTTTTTACATGAAAACCAATTAATTAGGAGACAACCTAACTTACGTGATGGAAAATTAGGTGATTGATTGTGTGAGGCACAAGATTTAACACAGCTCAGTGTTACTCTTAAAGCCAACAGGACATTTAAACAGTGTTGGATACAAACCTGCCATTTCCGCTAGGGCAGTAGGTAGATCAGTATAAATTTCACCTCCACCCACACCCCACTTCCACCCAGCTTAAGTTCAAACCCATGAGTTAAACTGTCTACTCTCCACTTCACTATCACTGAGAGCTTTTGTAGTGAGCCACCAGCTGATTGAGAACAACGATAATCAAATAAGATTCTTTGGGTCCATCCAAGTGCCATTGGACATCAACAACTGTGCCTTTGAGAATAATATAGCATCAGATGACGTCAGGAACTGAGCTCACGTTGGTGCTACAACACCACCAGTTTTGTTACTGGCAATATAAAGATGAAACTTGTTGAAACATGAAACAGAGGCAGTACAATAACAACTTTTAAAAGGCAGTTGGCCGGGTACATGGAGATGAAATGTTCAGAAGGTTATGGGCCAAATGCTGGAAATTGACTAGCTTGGATGGGCATCTTGGTCAGCATGGACCAGTTGAGCCGAAGGGCTGTTTCCATGCTGTATGACTCTATGACTCTATATTGTGTGTTGCTATCCAAGAAGTGAAAAATTCTTTGCCTGTGGCACAAAAAAACTTTTTTCGAAACACAAGCGTTTTTAACATCCTTCCAATCACTCCCATTATAAGAGACAAAACAAATATTCCTCTCATTTCCTTATACTATTTAGACCAAGGAGTGACCCTGGAGAAATATAGTGAATGGATAAAAAATAAGGTCCAAAAGTGATCCTTAAACTGTAATCAAAGTTTATTCCCTAATATTGCGAAGCCAGAAAGGGGTCATTATATTAAAGGCCTTTATTGATTCAAAGGGTCCAGACCAAAATTTAGTTGGAGTGGAGTGTCCGCAAGACCTCTCGCTGAGCAGAGACTGAGCACCGGGAGTTGAGAAGCTGTGTCAGAAATCTTGTCCTGAAGACTTTCACCTGCTGCCATAAATCAGTGAGGCCAACAGGCCATCTGCCCAAAACAGTGACCTAAAATAAGAAGGTACTGAACTTCAAAGCAAAACGCCAAGAGATCAAGTCTCAGATAGTTGTACAGATCGGAATCATAGCAGGGAAGGGAGGACGGGAAATCACTTTTACTACTTACTAAAACATCTGTAGTTTGGCTTTTATTTCATATCGCAGTCACTAGACAAACAGCTCAGGCAGCTCCAGACAAGCACATACCTGCTTCAAACAAAATACTTTCAGAACCTAGCCTAGAATTTCAATGTCCCGAGTTATTTAATCTCCAATCCCACTGTAAAGAATTCCTGATCCGCATATAGTGCTTAAACACATAATCATCACTCAGGCATATTTCCCCCAATTATTGATGTTTTTAGTACAGAGCACAATGAGTCCATTCAAAACAGTATTGAAAACTGGCACCTGTTTACATTTATATATCTAAGGAGTTTTAGTACAGAGTTATGTTTAATATATGCAATCTAGCTTCAGTTACAGAATAAATCACAAAACGAGCTGAATCAGGGACTCAGACTTTTGAGAAAAATGGGGATGTCGGATGAAAGTTAAAAGGAAGGCTTTGAGGATGTATATATACATGACTTCCACTCCAACACCTTCAGAGCCTTTTTTTTCAGTTTCCAAAGCTCTCTTGCCAATGTGTGAGAAAAAAACCCTGTGAAAAATTCACCTCCAGAAGTTTTACCCACAAATTGGTCCTTGGGATTTTTCCTGCAGGCAAAGCCTAGTAATCAGTCTGACTCCAGGGTCCTGGTGCAGGGTTTCATCCTGAAACGTCGATCATTCCTTTCCCCCGTACAGACGCTGCTCGACCCACTGAGTTCCAGCTGAATGTCTATGACCCCATGGACCACAGTGTGTTTGAGCCAAGAGGCCAGCAGAGTAAACAAATATTGCTCCAGAAGTAAAAGTTGCCCTCCTGAATTTGACAATGGGTTTAAGGTTCCATGCAGTTGGGTGAGAGCCAATTTAGCACCTGAGTGAGAAGGGCAATACAAACCAAATTCTATTTCATTGACTTTTACTGAATATTGCTTCCTGGATGGTCTAAAATATCTCACACAATAAGCCTCTCAGCTCCTTGGCAGCTCATGAGTCTTCCATGGTGGAAAGCAAAACAATTGAAGTCAACCTTCTACCAGATCTACGTAGATCAGGATTTAGATTTCCTACCTAGCCCAAGACACTGGAATAAAGAAATGAAACACCAAGAAGTATTTTCAAGAATGCCACAGCAGTGAAGCTAATAAATCTTAACATCAGACATGGTTCTGGTAGGAATCCAAGCCTGACTGAAGCTGCCTTTCATCATTTTGCTAGCACCACATTGTGCTTTGCTCGGTGCCACACGGGGAGGAGAGGGGTGCATTGGGACCAGTCAACAATGAGAACGAGCAAAGCGACCATGTCTCAGTGGGGTTTTACATAAAGTGGGATAAAATCCACTGGGCTTTTGGAGCACAATGGACCCAATTACAACCCACAGGCTAATGAAATCCAAGCCCATAGACATGTGGCAAAAGGATGGAGATCTTTAGGTATTTGCACAATAGAAGTAAGTATTAATGGCCTTTCTTTGGCAGTATCTGTATTACTGATGGTCTAGAGTCAATTTGCATATCTGTAGTCTGGATCAAGTGAGGATGAGATCATTGCACTTCCTGCTTATGATTATAGTACAAAGACATGTTTATCTCATGTTTCCTTAGACCCATTGTTTTATTGCTGAAGTAAAGGAAGCCAAGTTCAGCAATCACTGCCAGTTCATTGATGTAGCAGTATCACAATCTTAACTGCAGAAGTAATAAATGTGAAAGCTATGTGTGTTTTTGCTCACAGGTGTCTTCTTTCAAAGGAGCAACTTTTACTCTAAGTATCCTCTTCTCTTACAATCTCCAATAAGTAACAGTTTCCTGCTACTGCTGTTAAAGACATTTCAAACACCAAATTCCCTGCTATCAACATCCTGGCATCACCATTAGCCAGAAATTCATCTAGACCAGCCACACAGCTACTGAGGTTTCAAGAGCACAGTTGGCTGGGCATTCTGTGGTGTGTGACTCACCTTTTTGTTGTGACTTTGATGACATGTAGTGACATGGTGACTGGAGCTATAGATGTACCAGCACAAACAGACAAGCAGGAGAGAGCTGGTGGAAGAACCTCCCACAATCGAAATACATGATGCTTTATACCTTTTAGGTGTAGAGATAATAGCAGGTGATTAAAACCAATTTCTATAATTATGATTGCATAATTTACTTCAGTACTTTGGGTGGGAGCAAATGGTTCCATAGCATAATACATCTATAATTGGCAAGACCAGCCCTGAATATTCAAACACCTTAGTTGAGGCAAGGTAGTTCACACTGATGTTTTCAATGCTTCTGATGACAAAACATCCTCCTTTTACCACAGTATTGTGGGAGCTGGCTCTTTGGATACACAAACGTCCCAAGTATTAATGGAGTCGCAAGAAAGACTGCAGACTTTGGAAATCTGGAGCAACACACACAAAATACTGGAGGAACTTAATGGGTCAGGTTGCATCCATGGAGGGAAATGAACAGTCGATGTTTTGGGTTGAGACCCTTCATCAGGACTGGAAAGAAAGAGAGCAGAAGCCAGAATAAAAGGGTGGGAGGAGGGGTAGGAGCATGAGCTGGTGGATGATAAGGGAGTCCAGGTGAGAGGGGAGGATAGGTAGGTGGGGAAGGGGGGGGTGGAATGGGAATGATGTGAGAAGCTGGGAGGTGATAGGTGGTAGAGGTAAAGGGCTGAAGAAGATGGAAACTGATAGGAGAGGACAGTGGACCATGGACTAAAGGGAAGGAAGCAGGAAACCAGAGGGAGGAAGATGTGGGTGATGGACAGTTCGTGAGGGCGGGGAAGGGGAAAAAGAGGGGGTAATGAGGCCAGAGGGACAAAAGAAAACAAGGGGGGGGGGGGAAACAGAGGGAGTGGTGACTATTACCATGTTTGTTGTACCAAATGTCAAAATAAACCCATCTGGAATCTTTATTGATCTTTGTCACAATGGTGCAAAATAACTTGGTATTCCAAGATATCTAATGCCTTGTTCCAATGCATAGACCTTCATCTATTATATAGTTATGGTTGGGGTTTCAGTGTAGTCCAGTTAACATAGCACATTTGTCTATGGATTTGGTCAATGCAATGAGAATGTCTCCTAATATTGTCAATTTCCAAAGCATATCTCTTAAGTGGCCTCCCACAGTGATGCAGTAGCCCCTCTCTTCAAAGATAGTGGTGTTTTTTTAATGCAAATGTCCTTGTAATTTCAAAAACAATTTCTACTTGTAGGTTACATTTGGAAAGGATTTGAAGGCTGGTTCTTGTTTTTGTTAATGGCGACTATACCTTACGCTTTATATTCTCTGATTGTGGTTGCTACACCCTACCACTCTTAAGTCCCTAAAGCCTTTTCATCATCGACAAGGCATGAACACCCAAGGAAATTAGTAAAAAAAAGAAGTCAATAGCACTCACCACAAACCAATTCAAAAGTTCCTTTTGCATTGCAGATTCTGTTTTTTTTCATGGGTCCAGTAGTCTGTGCTTTTATTTATAAGTTACAAGACATGTGGGTGCATAGAACGGGATCCATTTCAGTTCCCGGGCCCATTCTGTGTTTTGCTGTCATCCATCCTGCTACTGGATATTTCAAATGTAACTTTAGAGTCTGCCCAACCTCATGGATAATTAGGGGGAAGGGATGGCATTTCTAACTAGCATTTTGTCTGTCAGGAAAATGGAAAAGAATTAGCTATATTTCCATAAAAGTTGGGGACAAGGGTGCACAGAGGTCATTCTGTCATTACCTTTCTGGGTCCCAATTAATAATGTGAAGGTCACCTTAATGTATACCATACACGATTACTTTTTGTGAGTCAGTTCCTTTAACGCTGGGTGGATCCAGTAACTACTCAAGATTTGCAAGAGCTATGCATATGTGGTTTGGCAAAAATCACAGACTCCTGCAAGCACTCTAATACTACTGTAGAATTATGTTTCTGATTTCTTCTCAACGTAAGCCCTCCTAAGTTGTGGGGCTCAGTTCCACTGAGACCACAGTCTCTATTAACTGAGCCATCAGGGGAGCTTACATATGAGCTCTAAGTACGACTGCTATGTCGCACAGGGCGTTGCCTTTAGCAAATGCATATTTAAGTTATGCCACTCAATATCATGGATTTCCTATCACCTTACTGTCTCTCAAGTGTAACCTCTTGTCTGTGCTGACCTATTATAAGGAACACTATATCAATGGTGTTTCAAAAATGCCTTGATACACGTGAGTATTCTATTTTATAAAGTAATTATCTCCAGCAGTCACTCGTGAAAAACTGGTAGAAGGCCAACTGGGCTGCCCTTCCCATGAGAGCTGATGCATGTGCGAACACATCCAAACAACATTATATATAAATATATATTCACTTTAATCAAAGGCTGCATTGCTCACTGTGAAAGATTCACTGACATCAGTCTGGCGCTGTGTCCAATTGGCCCACATTCCTGATTGGTTTTCTAAATGCCAAGACTCCAATAAAGACTAAAAACAGGAACAAGGAATTGTCTGTAGAATTCCCCTCTGGTAATATCCTTTCCTGGATGGCAATCTGACTTCCATTATTTGTCCCACCAAAGACTCTTATTAGGCTAACAGACTTGAAATGTGTTTATTTTCACAACCAAAGTGACATTTCACAGGCTTCACTTCAAGCTGCATTTGGCCACGGTGGAATGAATAATAAAGCTCCTGCAGACTTTAACACAACTGCAGGCTATTAGGATCTAGTATAAACAAGCTATCGGAGTTTATAAGACAGCCTGTAAAAAAGGGGCATTTAAGAAATAAATAAAGCTTTTACAGATTCAGTGCTAAAGTTGCTGAATACCTGCATCCTCATGTAAAGTAACATGTGTTTCTTTGCCAATTCTGTCTTCTTCACCCGTCCCCCCATTTATCTTGCCATTGTTGGGTCCCTGGGCTCAGTTGCCCTCTGTGACAATAAAGTTGCTTGTATGACAGTGGAAGAGACCCCAGACTGACTGAATAGAGATGGGAAGCCAGTCTTCTTTCTATAACCTAAAAATAACCACAGCTGCAATCCAGGGAAACCAGCAAAATAGCACAGCACAATAACATTTAATCGCAAATGTACCACTCAAAAGCTAAACAATCAAAGTCTTAAACATTTTGTTTTTGTTTTTGTTCATTCCTGTCAGCACTATCAACTGTTGAAGTACAGTTCCCAGCCACTGTGTTGTCTCTGATACCTCACCCTTGCCCGCGTATGAAGCTTGCAGTGCTTAGCAGTGGGGAAATAGCCCAACACGCATTCCCTGCCAAATTTTTTACTGTCTAACTGCCATGAAGAGTAGTGCTCAGGAACGGGGAGGGAGGGAATTGTACACCTCAGTCAACTGATCAGTTATTCTGCTGAACTCTTTGTGTCTGGGTTGGATGCACCTCCACTCCCAAGAGATTTATCCAATATTCCTTTCCAATCTATCATAAGTATCTTTTCGTACTCTGTACATTTGGACCTGTTTGACCAACTATTATAGAAGACTACAAAATTACTTCAGACATTTGCAAAGTTTTAGCTTGGAAAATGAAAAAAAATTGGCCATATTTCTATATAAGTTGGGGACAATGGTGCACAGAGGTCATTCACTCATCACCTTTCTGGGTACCAATTAATAATGTGAAGGTAACTTCAATGTATACCGTACACAATTGCCTTGTGTGATTTCCTGAATTCTAATGAAAGGTCATTGATCGGAAACATTAACTCTGTTTCTCTTTCTACAGGTGCTGCCTGGCGTGCTGAGTGTTTCCAGCATTTTCTGTTTTTATTTCAGCCATTTTTTTCATGTTCGGATTGAGCAAGTACTACCCAATTCCATATTACTGCTGTAGGACTCAAAGACCAATTATTCATTCACTTCTGCATTTGATAGAAATCTGAGTTAGGAGATATAGGAATTTCTGCAAATGATTTGCAGCTTTCAAGATTCAGGTTGAGGCATCAAAGAAATGGGCACATATTGACATTGTATACCATTAATGTTGTGAAAGATAACATTTTCAGCAAAGCAAAACTCCCAGTGTTAAATCACCAGCATTCTGAAGCAGAGCTGACTTGCTGTGGAACTTTCTATTTGATAAAGGCCCTTTCTCTGCACGTCATCAGTAAAGTGTCTGCAGATCAAAGGCGTGTGCCATTGATGGAGCTATCTGAATTTGAACTTCTGGATGTCATCACCAGTGACAGCTCCCAGTTATTCACCAGACCCCTGCTATAAAACGTGACAAAGTGCACCAACTGCCAGATGAACAATTCAGAACCTGCATCTACAGTCCTCTAATGCCAACTGATATGTTTTTCCTTGTTTAAGTGCTACTGAGCAAATGTAGAAGTATTACTCAATGCTATAATTCACATGAAAGAAACATTAATCATATCATTCATTTTCTAATTCCCAACCTCAAGTAACAACAATTAAATATATTCTAATGAATGAGGATTGAGAGAACTTTGCATCGCTTCTGTAAATCCCAAGAGGTTTTTTATTTTCTGGTGGCAAATCCATTCAGCTCAGTAATGACTTTCTAAGTTTAGAACATAGAACATAGAACATTACAGCACAGTACAGGCCCTACAGCCCATGATGTGCTGACATTTTATCCTGCTCTAAGATCTATCTAACCCTTCCCTCCCAGATAGCCCTCCATTTCTCTATCATTCATGTGCCTATGAGTCTATAAAATGTCCCTAATGTATCCGCCTCCACAACCTCTGCCAGCAGTGCGTTCCACGCACCCACCACTCTGGGTAAAAAACTTACTTCTGACATCCCCCATACCTTCCTCCAATCACCTTAAAATTATGCCCCCTTATGTTAGCCAGTTTCGCCCTGGGAAAAAGTATCTGACAGTCCACTCGATCTATGTCTCTTATCATCTTGTACACCTCTGTCAAGTCACCTCTCATTCTCCTCTGCTTCAAAGAGAAAAGCCTTAGCTTAGTCAACCTACCCTCATTAGACATGCTCTCCAATCCATGCAGCATCCTGGTAAATCTCCTCTGCACCCTCTCTAAAGCTTCCACATTCTTCCTATAATGAGGTGACCAGAACTGAGCACAATACTCCAAGTGTGGTCTAACCAGAGTTTTATAGAGCTGCAACATTACCTTGTGGCTCTTGAACTCAGTGCCCTGACTAATGAAGGCCAACACACCGTAGGCCTTCTTAACAACTCTATCAACCTGCGCGGCAACCTTGAGAGATGATCTTTTAGAGAACTGAACAACTAGAGAGAAAAGTTGACCTGAGCCTAATTCTGAGGTGAAAGCAATAATTCATTCCTTCAGTAAGCTAGCACTCTTGCCTTTGAGTAAGGTCGTGCATTGAGGTCTGGAGACACAAGAGACTGCAGATACTGGAGTATGGAACAACAAACAATTTGCTGGAGGAACTCAATGGGTTGAGCAGCATCTGTGGGGGAAAGGAATTGTCGACATTTCAGGTCGAAACCCTAAATCAGGTCAATGATTCATTTCCCCACATGGATACTGCTTGACCCACTGAGTTCCTCTAGCAGATTGTTTGATACATTAAGGAGGCATAATTTTAAGGTGATTGGAGGAAGATATAAGGGGGATGTCAGAGGTAAGTTTTTTACACAGAAAGTGGTGGGTGCGTGGAACGCACTGTCGGCAGAGGTTGTGGGGGCAGATACATTAGGGACATTTAAGAGACTCTTAGATAGACACATGAATGATAGAGAAATGGAGGGCTATGTGGGAGGGAAGGATTAGATAGATGTTAGAGCAGGATAAAATTTCAGCACCATATCGTGGGCTGAAAGGCCTGTACTGTGGTATAATGTTCTATGTTCTAAGTCCTACTCCACAGACTTGAGGACAAAAGTCTAGGCTCACCCTTCAGAGCAGGACTGCAGGGGTACTACATTGTCAGATCTACCGTCTTTTTGATGAGGTATTGAATGATCTTTTTCTGCAGTTGTTTTTTATACTGGCAGGTTAGGAGTGGAACAGACAAAGTGGATATTATCCACGAAACACAACTGGAAGATGGGTTAGCATGGATACCTTGTGAAAAGGTCTTTCTTCAAGTTGAATAGTTTCCAAACACTCGTTGCATCATATTACACTCAAAATAATGACTGCTTCTGCAGTCAATAGTCAGACCACTAACAATCACTAAGTAAGGTCTCTCTGGAGTCAGACTCCTCAGGACCTCAGAGGTAAAAATTAGAGAGTAAAAGAGTTTAAATTGATAAGTTGTCTTTCTCAAAGTCTGTACCTTTCATAAACCCTTCAAATTATTGGCTGAAAATTTTTAAGAAGTGTTTTGTGCAGTATATTTTATCCTTTTATATATGAATAATTTTACCTTCCATTTATGTATGCTTTCTTTTTAATGCTTTCGCTTGTTAGGTGTACTGCTATTAAAATAATACGAGGTGTTAGAATTGAACTAAATGGGACAAGTGATTTTTTTTGGCTTTAGCTGAATTCAGATGCAGTCTATAAATGAACTGAAGGAGCCAACATTGAAAGGCAGATTGTAAATGTCACGATGGAAGCTCATTCTCCTGCCAGTGGACATCAGGCAACAAGCAACAATGCAAGGCAGTAATTCGGCAGTTTTATTTTTGCGCTTAATAACTTCTTATTGACAATGATTAAGTCTCCGTCAAGATAAGAGACATTATTTTTATCAGTGGACTGGAATGCCTTTCTGGCGCCCTTAAATCCTATAAGCATAAGTAATCATCAAATCTAAATATTTGTAATCAACTGAGAGTTGAGTCTGATTGGGAAAGAGGAGGCGGGGAGTTGGGGAGGTTGGAAACAATGGAGTTAACCCTTCAAGGGCACTTTAACACCTAGAACTAAATCAGGCAAGAAAATACAAAAAAAACCTGTGTTCTGTTACTTTTGCACTCTGTCATATTCACTTGGGCTACAGGTAATGATATTTGTCAATGATTTGCTAAAGGTTCATAAATTTGAAAGGTTTATGTGCAATGGGACTCAGTTTGTCCAAAGTTCAAGATGGTGCAAATGCTGACTTGGGCTGAGACTAATCATTCCACCACCACACAGTGGCTGGAAGACCAATGATGTGTTCACACGGGATTGCGTGGAAACTACTCATATCAGGAGAGCTCACTCACTGGAAGACCAATGATGTGTTCACACAGGATTGGATAGACACTAGTCATAACACCAGCAGTCACTATCTGGAAGACCAACAATGTGCTCACATTAGGTTGGATGGGAACTAGTCATGCTACCCCCATTCTCTGGCTGGAAGACCAATGACATGCTCACATGGGATGTTACTGACAGAAGGAAAATAGCATGGGAGACCAGGCTTCGGGAAGGGAGAGTTCGAGGAAGGGTTATAGACTACATAAATGGGAATCAGCAAATAAGCCCGAGGGTGATGTCTAAGTATGAGGGATAGAAGAAGTGGAACCAATGAATTTCAGAAAGGATAAGGTTGAAGGATGAGAGGAACTTGGCGTAGAACAGGATGGAAGCAGCAGAGTTTTAAATGAGTTGGAGATTAAGGAGAATGGAAAATGGCCAAGAGATCATCGATATAATCAAGATTGGTGGAGATGGAGGAATTGGTGATGATTTCAACAGCAGATAGATAGAGAAAAAACTACATTGATAGGTTTAGAGTCAATGCAATTTTTGAGTTATCAATTTTAATGCAGATCTCTGTCAAGACTTGTGATTGAAAAAGGTGTAAAGGTCATTATAAATGACAAATTTTAAAAACACATGAACACCTATCTTAAGATGCTATTACTCAATACTTGAGATTTTCCAATAAACAGGACAAGTTTAGTTTAACCAGGAATTCAAACAGGTTCTTTTTACCAACTTAACTTTCAGTCCAACAAAAATCCCTACCAAATGAGTAAAAAGTGAAGGAGAAATGAATTCACTAAAAAACGAACTTTATACAATGCCTTTCGTGGCCTCCTGGCACTCGTTCAAATTAATCCTCAGTTATTCCAACATTATTCATGGCTTCTGAAAGTCCCTTGTTTTTGAAAGTAAAAGCAGTATTCTTCATTTGACTATTTTAAATTATACCGGCCAATGCATGGTCCGTTCCTGCACTTTGTTCAACACATTCTATAATTTCCTTCAGGCAAGGAGGGGAGGGATGGAAGGTTGGAGAGCAAGCAATGACTCCTCAAGCCCAGCTTTATGAAAGCCAAGTTTGTGACTTTCATTATTATGGTTCTGGATGCGTATTGTGTGTGGACAAGATCCTACATTCCATCAATGTGAAAACTGCTTTGCTCTTTTATATGCAATTATTTCTAATGTTTATGCAGCTGCTTATATTTGGGCCCCTGTCGTGTGGGAACAAAAGACCCATTGAAGTGATATTCTGTGCTACATTGGACAATGGTAACACCTCATTTACATTAATGCGTTCCAATATAAGCAAAATACTTCGTTTCAAATAGTGTGCTGTTCAGTTCAATTCAAATCTAATGTTTGTATACTTAAATAAAATAACATTTTTCCATTCAAGCTCTAATCGCTGTTCTAACTCATAATAATCAAGCAGTTTAAATTGGAAATAATGGATCTCAGTCTCTTTCTGTTAATGATCTGTCTCTGCTCTGTAAGATCAATTGCACAATTCAATTTTTATCTATGTGCATGTGCGTATGTTTGTGCATGTATGTGTTTCAGCACATTTGTGCTTGTGTTTTTTGTGTGATTTCTGTGCTTTTCTGGATGTATAAGAATGCCTTTGTGCATAGGTGCATGGCTATGCATATCCATGTAGGATGTGTGTGTGTGTGTGTGTGTGTGTGTGTGTGTGTGTGTGTGTGTGTGTGTGTGTGTGTGTGTGTGTGTGTGTGTGTGTGTGTGAGAATATTGTACAGATTGTCCACAAGTTGAAAATCAACTCTATCTACTGGGAAGAGTTTACAGGGCTAGATTTCTGCTGACCCGGTTTGACAAAATCTTTCAGCTCATCCCTCATATAAAATACAAAACCAAAATAGTCCAGATATGGGAATATCTGAAATAAAAATAGAAAATGCTGCAAACATGTACCATTTTGTCCTTTGCTTGCTTTTTTTGGATTCCTTTTTGAGGACAGCTACTTTGCTATTTTTGCTTGATTCCAAATGTGAATTTGAGATTTTTATTTTACTTCAGGTTATCCATTTGCATAAAGTTATGCCATGGAACAATATGCTCACAACAATATCTCTGGACTATAATAGTCCATAACTACCCAGCTTCATTTATGTGAACCTAGGTTCCCATGGAGTCATACATCATATAGCCATACAGAGTTATAGCACAGAAACACAGTCCACCAAGTCTGCATCGACCATTAACCATCCATCTTACACTGATCCTACACTAATTCCATTTATATTCTCCTCACATTCTCAACAACTCCACCCAGATTCGACCACTTGTCTACACACCAGGGGCAATTTGGAATGTCTAGTTAACTCCCAACCTGCACATCTTTGGGATGTGAGAGGAAACAGGAGCACCCAGAGGAAATGTGCAAAGCTCCACGCAGACAGTACCTGAGGTCTCTGGCACTGTGAAGCAGTGACTTCACTAGCTGCACCACTGTGCCACCCAAACTGATGTAATGTTAATCTCATTTTTCCATGTTATTGACGGTAAATTTCTTCCATATCTAATCTAATGTGTTTTAGCATGATTAATCCAATGGCACATGGTATTAGTCTTAATCCATAAATCAACAATTCCAGTGTTAGTTTTGATTTCAAACTTTTGAAATGACTGATTGTTATAAATAATTCTCAATGACATTAAACCGATTGCACACAGCAGTTATGGGATTTTCCACCTCTCAACCATACAAGGGGAAAGCTCACTGGCAGCAACCTTCTGTTTGAATTTACAAGTAATGTTTTGGAGAAAAGGAAGGTCATCTTAACTGGAGAGTTTAAAATTATTATTTACGATCATGATTTGAGCATTGCTGGCAAGGTCAGCATTTTATTGTGCATCTGTGAACTGAGTGTATAATCAGAGGGCAGTTAAGAGTCAAGCACATTGTAATGGGGCTGGAGTCACATAAAGACTAAACTGGATAACAACAGTAGATTTCCTTCTCTAAAAGATATTAGTGAAACGGAAGAGTTTTAAAAAAAATATGTAGTATTTTAATGGCCACCATTACTGATAGTTTATTTGGCACGGTAGTGTAGCGGTTAGCAAACACGATTACAGCACCCACGACCCAGGTTCAATTCCCGGCCACTGTCTGTAAGGAGTTTGTACATCCTCCCCGTGTCTGTGTGTGTTTCCTTCGGGTGCTCTGGTTTCCTCCATATTCCAACAGACATATGGGTTAGGAAGTTGCGGGCATGTTATGTTGGTGCCGGAAGTGTGGTGACACTTGCGGCTGCCCAGAACACTCTACGCAAAAGATGAATTTCACTGTGCGTTTCGATGTACATGTGACTAATAAAGATATCTTAATCTTATTAAAAATAAACATCTAGGAATTGATTGAATTTTAATTCCAAAGGTGGTGTGATGTTATTGGAATCTTTGTCTCTAAATAATTAATCTAGGTCTCAGGATAATTAAATCAGTAACTTAGAAACCGCAATGAATATCGAAAAACAAACTTTTGCAAAATTGGTAGGAACCAACTTCATTGGTAATGGATTTGCACCAGAGAGGTCTTTCCCTAAGGTTTAGAACTGCTTTCTGGATCTTCAACCACCATCATTTTGACAGGCACCTAAATAAGCAAGGCACAGAAAGATAGGAACCTAATGCGGGCAAATTTGGTAAGTGTTTTGGGATAAAAACAGGCCAGCGTGGATGTGATAGGCAAAGGGTCAATTTCTGTGTTGTACCACTCCATGACTCCATGACTCCCTGACACATCTGGCCTCTTTCAAAGCATGGGATGAAGTCAACCTGTCAGTGACCACTTTGAGCAGAGAATGCAGGAAGGATATAACCATATTCACATTCTTTATTTTCCTAGAAACATTGCACAGTGAGGTCTGGTTGTGCTGAAAGAGTCTGTGCCCAGCTTCTCAAATAACTTCATTTACAAGGGCAAAGTTGAAAAAAAGCCTGAAATGCAGCAAGTGTGCCATAGTCGCACACAGTGGTGTGCTTTCATAAGCACAATTTCCTCAAGTGGCTCCTTATACAGATGCTTTGGAAGGCTTAGGCAACAAGACAAAGGATGTAAGAGCAACTTGACATTTGGAGCAATGTAGCAGATCCCCCTGAAAGTGGGTTTCGTGTAGGTTAGTGCATCTTTTGAAGATTTTTCCTCTTGCAGTGTGAAACATATCAATTTTTAGGATTTATTTGATTTGCTTGCAGTTGTTTCTGAATACAAGAACTACGTAAGTGATGCATATTAATCTGGAATTGAGGAACAATAATATCTAAACTACTTTCTGGAATCATAGGCATGGTAGTGTGGCGGTTAGCATATCGCTATTACAGTGCCAGTGACTCGGGTTCAATTCTGGCCACTGTCTGTAAGGAGTTAATACGTTCTCCCCGTGTGTCTGTGTGAGTTTCCTCAGGTGCTCCGGTTTCCTCCCACAATTCAAAGACGTAACGGGTTAGGTAGTTGTGGGCATGCTATGTTGGCACTGGAAGCATGGTGACACTTGCAGGCTGCCCCAGAACACACTCTACACAAAAGATGCATTTCACTGTGTGTTTCAATGTACACGTGACTAATAAAGGTTATCTTATCTTATCTTACTTGAGACTCTTCTCATTCCCTCCCTTCCATTTTCCCTAATCACAGCAAATTAGGACCAGCAGGTTTCTGATATACTGGGGCTATAAGATCGAAGCATCATTGATCTCATTCATTCATTTAATAGATAACATTTCCACTGTGCTACACACAAATGCACCTTCACAAATGATATATTCCTGCTCATAAACTGAACTGAATCTGAAGAGACAATTAGGACACACACACTCAGGGTCTGTCAAAGCAATGATATTATCATATAATAATTATTGCAAACAGTTTTAACATCAGGCTGTCTGTGCCCGTTAAGTGAAAAAATCAATGGTCATCAACACATCCCCATCTTGATTGGTGCTCATTTAATTACAAAACAGTCTGCATTTGACTTAGGTGTCAGCAGTTTTAGCCTCTGTCATGCTGCTCACACAGTAGCTGATCAATCATGAACGCTTCAGGTAATTTAAACTATCCTGTAATGCAGGTGACTTCTTCTGCATACATGCAATCATTCAGTGTACAGGCACAAAAGGTGGGTTTCAGGGGATATAGCAGTGACTTTTAGCCAGTAAGTCTGGGTAATGCTGACTCCTTTTGTCAGCAATGAAGCGGTATAGGTTTTGAATGACGTATATGTACCCTGGACTGTATCTTCTAAACTCCTCTCATCACATTAGTCCTTCAAAATGCTGGAGCTGGAAGCTATTGCTACAGAGCAAAAGATCAGCTGACAAACTCTTTACAAAAGGCTCATTGAAGATGGACCACTGATAGAATTACAAGCCTCCTGAGGGAGGAATTTATTTTCCACTAATCCAGGGACATGAGAAGAATCATGATATCAATCTGTATGGGCATCATATTAGTGTCCTGGCATCTACACTTTATTTTAAAAATTATCTACTTTCTGTCTGCAAAAGGTATGTCAGCCACGATATTAAGAAATAGGAAAATAGGTGCCCTTTATCCACACCATACCCATACATAGAGAAATCAACCATTGACAACCATGACATGAAGTAACTTATAGAATGTGAAGCCAGGAGTGCTCCTTCAAATTGCAAATTAAAGGATGTCAATGGCTCATGTTGTCCCTTAATGCCTTTCGTCCTCTAACCCTGATCCTTTACCTTCCAGCCCCCTAGCTTTTCCCTTAACCCCTGTCCTCTGCTGACCCCTGGTCCCAGATATTTACCAACTCCTGCGATCTCCAGCTTCTCAGCTAGACCAGATCATGGGCTTGAACAAGTAGCCAACCCCTACCTTGAATCCACAGCTACATCCCTAGATCCACTTATTAGATAACAACTTGAGTGTAGTAGTAGCCTAACGAGCTGCTATGAAACCTACTGTTTGCTAGCAGACTCTTTAACCATTCTGAGTCTATTATGTTGAGGTTTAATGCCTAAATCTGGAAAGATAGAAATATACTTGATAAGCAACAGGTGAAAGTTTGCCACCAGGTGGATGGGAGTTGAGGTTACACTCAGATTCAGCCAGGATTTTATTACATGATGGAGCAGGCTTGAGGGGTCAAATAGCCTACTCCTTTGGATATTCATATGCTATCATGAGCCTTGGGAATGATTACTGTAAGCTCCTTAACCTTGAGTGCACAAATTTCATGGCCCATGAATCTTGGAAGTCAAATGTCAAAGTTTATTTGTCTCCAGCTTTTGCCAATAGGGAGAGAAAGCAAAGTGTGATTAGTCTGACAATCAAAGGTGATTTAATTAATTTTGCTACTTTTCGATCTGCCTTCCAACTGATCGGATTGATTGATTCGGACAAACTCCACCCCCAGTGGAGAAGGCCAGTCTTTTTTGTGAAATGCTGATGCAGGAATGGAAAATGCTGCTGTCATCTTAAAATATTAACAGTTGGCAAGGCTGCAAACCTTAAGTAGATAAAATAGAGTATATTGAAATCAATATAACTCAAATGTTCTGCTGCAAGCAACTCAGGGGAAAGATCCATCACTCCACTGCGGCAATAGTTCAGGTCCTGCACAAGGTGATACTTCTTACAGAGCAGATATTGGTGCCTTTCCTCAAGCTACATGATGACTGCACTTCACTCTGAAAGTAGCAACACAAACAGGCAGGGGGGGTGGTGATGAAGACATTTGGCATGCTTGTTTTTAGGGGTCAGGGCACTAGGTTTTGGGACGTCATGTTACAGCTGTATAAGATATTGGTAAGACCACGCTTCGAGTATTGTTGTGCAGTTCTGGTCAAAGGAAGGACGTCATTAAGCTGGAAAGGGTACAGAAAAGATTCATAGGGATGTTACCGAGACTGGAGGGCTTGAGTTATAAGGAGAAACTTGATAGGCTGAGACTTTTTTCACTGGAACTGCAACAAGAACTCCTTTCCATGGACTCCAAAACACCTGTATCCTATTTGCCTTCCTAACTGTTTGCTGAACTTACATGTATATTTTCTGCATTTTGTTGACAGTGCGGGTACTCTTAGGCTACAGGATGATATTGATCACAGCTGGAATATTGTGTGCAATTCTGGTTGCCACACTATAGGAAGGACATGATTGCACTGGAGAGAATGCAGAGGAGGTTCACCAGGATGTTATCTAGGAAGGAATGTTTCAGTAATGAGGAGAAGCTGGATTGGCTGGTTTGTCTCTCCTGGAGCAGAGTCTGAGGGGGCACCTGATAGTGACATATAAATTATGAGAGGATAGATAGTATAAACCTTTCCCCATGGTGGAATTGTATAAACCAGCAGGTGTAGGTTTAAGGTGAAAAGTGAAAGGTTTAGAGGGGATCTGAAGAATAACTTTTTCACCCAGAGCGTGGTTGCAGTCTGGAACACACTGCCTGAGAAGGTGGTGGAGGCAGGTTCTCTCACAACACTTAAGAAGCATCTGGATGAGCATTGAATCGCCAAGGCATAGTGGGCTATGAGCAAGGTGCTAGTAAATGTGATTAGCATAGATAGTACTTGATGGTTGGCATAGACACGCTGGGCTGAAGGCCTGTTTCTGTGCTGCATGACTTTATGACTCTATTTCGTGAATCAGTGAACCCAAAAACTTCTGCACACCCAAATAAAAATCAAAAACCTGCAAATGCCAGGAATCTGAAATAAAAATAGAAAGTACTGGAAATATTCAGCAGGTCAGACAGTATTCTGTAGAGAGAACAATGTTCCAAGTCAAAGACACATCATCAAGTGGCGGACTGACTCATCGTATCTGTTTCCCTCTCCGCAGATGCTGCCTGACCTCAACACATTCTGCTTCTATTTCTCTCTGAACACGATTTTACTAGTTCATTGCCATTTAAAAAAAATTCTTCATTCTGTTTTTTCTATCAAAGTCTTGTACATTCTGTCAGCCAGCACCTCCCACCTCGCAATTAACCTGTCTGTATCCATTTGTAGACTTGCTGTGTTCTGCTGAAGGCTCCTCAATAAGGTATGACCTTAGACAGCCTTTGACTA
Organism: Pristis pectinata; assembly: GCF_009764475.1. Taxonomy (NCBI): domain Eukaryota; kingdom Metazoa; phylum Chordata; class Chondrichthyes; order Rhinopristiformes; family Pristidae; genus Pristis; species Pristis pectinata. Next base: position 115,768,198 of record NC_067407.1, read on the forward strand.
TTTACAAAAATGTCGAATGGTGCATGTATCTCTTATTTATCACTGTCTGTTATGGTTGAAGAAAGAGCCATCAGCAAAGAATTACAACATACTAAAAAAAATCAGACTTGTCCGTAGCTCCCATCTCATGCAGGAATTTGACCAAAAATGGTAAAACAAACTAACATCAAATGTGACCAGCATCTGTTACAAATTATTGTAATAGATAGAGGGGAATGATTTTCGGAGTGTAATCTAATTTCAGAATTCAGATGATGACCATGAATTATTCATTTTAACTCTTAGATAAGATTAGTTCACTTGATTCCATATACTCATATTGCTCACTTAAATCATGAATAATTCAGATTTTTCTTTTGACTGTATGCCATTTTCCCTGGCTATGATGAGTAATATCACTGCTTGTTTGCCTTTTCAGTCCTCCTATAATGCTGGAACGCTGTCTGAAAGAATAGATAGCCTGGTCATGCAACAGAATGAACAAAAGTGGAGGCCGATGTGGGTATGAGGAAATAATGTTAGGTACAGCATGAAACCTCATTTGTTGCACTGTTGGATGTTTTGGATTAGTCCTCAGGATTTATGAAATACTGCATATCCACCTTTATTGCCCATCCTTTGTGTCTGAGGAGCTTGTTGATGGAATGGAGGATTGAGTATGTGGCAAGACTTCTTCTTAAACAGAGCACCTCTTTATGATGTTCTTATAGATATCAGTATCTAGAGACTTGAGCACAAAAACTGTACAGACAACACTGAGAGAATGGTGAACTCTTGGAGGTGATAATCCTTTAGATAAGATGTTAAATTGAGTCCTGCTTACCTTCTCAGTTGAGTGTTTTTGCAAAGAGGAGATGTCCCTGGTGTCTTGCCCAATAGTTCTCCCTCAACTAACATTAGTAAAATAGATTGTTTGATCATTATCACATTACTATTTGTAGGAAAGTCTGTGCAGAAATTGTTTGTTGAGTTTCTCATATTATAATGGTAACTTCATCTCTAAATTATTGGCTGTAAAGGGCTTCAAAATGTCCTGAAAGCAAAGTGCTGGAGGTATAAAGGTCCAAACTGACATTAATACAATCTACATGATAAAAATAGAAATGGAAGGTTGCATACAAGAGCTAATTCACTTGAGTTGCTGAGTTGTGCTCACTAGTGACAGCCATTGTGTGAGTTATGAGTTTCTAAACATTTGCTAAGTTTCCAACCTCAGCTGTGTGACTGCAGACAGGCACTGAGCAGAGGTTAGATGTCTAGCCTTAGTATGAGAGGTACACATGGTGAGTACTCTTCTATTCTTTGGTCTTAGTTCTTCTCCTTGTGATTTGGTTCACGATATAAGTGACAAATGGCAAGTGCCCAGATCATCCCTGGCAGCCAGTCCAGAGAATGGTAAAGGGGATATGTAGAGGTGATGGTTCTATTAAATGAACAAATACCAATACATGTTCTGTTCTTTAAGATGGAAAGGATAGGAAAAATTAAAATTGGATATCTTTCACATATTCTGTATTACTAAGAACAGGAGGAAAAATCTCCAGTGCAATTTATACATGCCTTTGCTCTGTAATAGTGTTCACTATTTTAGCTCTATTGACTGTGTTGCTGGAATACTTGTGCATTTGGTGACATTGAACACCTAAAGCAAGGAACCTGATGTGAGCAAACTTGAAAGGAAGGCATAGGGCTTGTGCAAGGAGAACACTGAGGTGATGCTGGCAAGTCTAACACATAACCTGCTTTGTCTTTGCACAGCAGAGTACGGATTGAAGTAGGCCACATCCCAGAATGCTAACATTTGTTTTATTTTTTAAACAAACTGAAGCAAGTGATACTTAACCTCCTGTGTCCTGTCAAGGAAACCCTACACCAAGCTGTTCAAATCAATGGCAAAAATAATTCAACAACAAACCTCCTGCCATCCCCACCCCCTGCTCCCTCTTGACCATATTCTCTGCACCCCATTGTGGAAGGTGTGCTCCTCCGTGAATAAACACAGCCAGTTCTTCAAGGGGTTAAGCACGAAGCAGCTTTTGTTCACCTAATCATATTTTCATCCTCAGAGGCAGTAATTACTCAGCTGACCTGAATATCAGGGCTGTAAAAATACTGGACCTGATGAAGCACAGATAACCACAATGAGCCCATTCTCTGGCACAGGCTATCATTCGAGCCAGCCCAGTTGTCTCCTGAAACTGAGCTTTGATCACACTTTTTCAGCACTGCAGGCAGGAGAGGGGGATTGAGTTACAAAGCTGCACCCCGCTCACAACAGAGGCTGTGTATATAGCAGCTGCAGAGAAAAAGGTGGGGTAGATTTAATCTGCACCCTTTGCCTTTGGTCACAAAGGACAGTTATTAAGAGAAAAGAAATACTAGCAAGAAGTGTTCTCGTTCTTTAAGAAAAGGGATTAGTCTTGAGGGAAATTTTTTTCAAAAAGATATTTATTTGACACTATATTCCATAATGAAATGAACATTAGCCAGAATCTTCAATGCAATCACTATCTTAGAATGTAAAATTTATGTATTAATTTTACACTTTAATAATTTCACTGTTTGGGCTCTATTGTCAATCCCAGGATTCTCCTCAGCACATATCTCGGTAACTTGCAATAAAGCAAGCAACAGGCAATGCCAGTGGGCAGCTACATACGGCTGTGCTCCAGCAGAAAATTGGTTGAGCTCAATATCCACTTGCCTGCCTGCTTTCAGCTTTAGCTTTTCCCACAGATCCATGGCAACCAACCATGCACCTATTCTGCCTTCACAGGTGACGCAGTGCCAGCAGGAATTGCCTTGTCAGCAAACTCAGTGGGTATGTTGGAAACCTGGTCGGGAACTCTAAGGTATCTCTGGATGACTGAACTAGGGTAGACTTCATGGCTTTCCTTTGACATTTCCAAGTGTTACTAAACAAGCAGGCAAATGGGACTCGTTTAGATGGGAGTCTTGGTGGGCATGGACCAGTTGGGCCAAAGGGCCTGTTTCCATGCTATATGACTCTATGACTCTAAGTACAGGAATCTGAGTGATGCAGTTCTTTGAAGGAGTTGCTAAACCAAGGACCCATGCCCCATTCTCCAATGGATATAAATGATCACATGGCCAAATTCTGGAGACTATGTGAGTTCGCCCTGGGGACCCAGCCAATACTTATACCTTAACCAATGGCAACCAGATAATGTACCTTATACGGTGAGATGGACTCTTGACCTCACAATCTGCCTTGTTATGACCTTGCACTTATCGTCAACATGCAATGCACTTCCCTGTACCTGTGACACTTTGTACTTTTTTGTTGTTTTTACCTGTACTACCTCAATGCACTCTGTACTAACCCAATGTATCTGCACTGTGTAATGAATTGATCTGTACAAACAGTATGCAAGACAAGTTTTTCACTGTACCTCGGTACAAGTGATAATAATAACCAATACCAATACCTCTAAAGTAGCAAACTATCACAAGCCACCTCTGTGGAGCATTATAAAGCAAAAGTTGATATGGAAACATGGAAATATTGACCAATATTTAAAGAAACAGGTTTTAAAGATCATTTTGAAATAAAAAGGATCGAAGAATGAGGCAGACAGGTTTAGGAAGGGAATTCCAGACCTTGGGACCTCAGAAGCTAAAGGCATCACTATCAGTTGCCTACTGATTAAAAGACCAAATTGAAAGAAAACAAATCAATAAAAATCTAAAAATTACAGACCCTGGAAATCTATAATAAAAACAGAAAATGCTGGAAATATTCAGCAGGTGAGGCCACATCTGTGGGAAGAGAAACAGAGTTAACGTTTCAGGTTCACAGCTTGTCCCCATGTCACCCTGGTTTTACCCTATCATTGACATCCCCCCTTCCTGATCTTTCCTGCAGCTTCTTCTGTTTCCTTCTCAGTTCTGACAAAGAATCTATGACCTGAAATGTTAAGTCTGTTTCCCTTCCCACAGATGTGGCCAAGCCTGCTGAGTATTCCGAACATTTTCTGTTTTTATTATGGAAGAACATAAATATCTTCAAGGCTGGTGGAAATCACAAGCTGGTGGAATCCTCCTTAATTCGGAACTAGTGTAGGTCAGTGAGCACAGGAGTGATGTGTTGGCAAAAGTTAGTATCAGTTTGGCTATGAGCAGGCAAAAGGGTTTTGGCAACCAGGTTAACAAGAAGAGGAATGATGGACACCTGCTGAAACTGCATTACAGTGGCAAGTCAAGAGGTAGTAAAGGCCTGGAAGAGCGAGTTCACAATGCCAAAGGAAGATGTGATAGCACTGGAGAGGTGCAGAGAAGATTCACCAGGATGCTGCCTGGGCTGGGGCATTTCAGTTATGAGGAGGGAATGGAGAAGCTAGGTCTCTTTTCCCTGCAGCAGAGGAGGTTAAGAGTGGACATGATCAAGATTCAAAAAATGATGAGGGGTATAGACATGACACACTGCAGAAAACTATTCCCCATGTCAGAGGTACTGTAGATAAAACTAGAGGACATAGATTTAAGGTAAAGGGTAAGAGATTCAGAGAGAATTTAAGGGAGACCTTTTTACCCAGACCTGGTGGGTCAGAGGAAGGAAGGAACAAGGCAAAGACGGTTGATAGGATAGTCTCAATCTTAGCATTTAAAGTTCTCACAGTGTGTTGTTTTTGGAGGTGAAAATGGAGGATACAAGAGGAAGCATTCATGAAAGGCAGTTTACAGAAGAGAAGCCAAAGGTTATTCTTGCATTCAATGTCAAAGTCAAATGTATTGTCATATGTATCAGTACATGTATGCACAGGTGCAATGAAGAACTTACTTGCAGCACAGACACATAGCATTATATAAGCAGCATTCACAATAAAAAACATAAATTAAACATAAATTATACACAATTTTTACAAGAAAGAACACAATTAGAACAAACAAGATCAAAGTCCATTTTAGCGCAAAGTGATCAAAGTTGTCCATTGT